>NC_070633.1:28125396-28165396 GCF_947347685.1 Pleuronectes platessa
GCCGCATATAACAAATATCCCCCCCCCGACCCCGGAAGAGCCGAGGGGGCAGACATGACAACAGACTTCATTGACCCCTGTGTGTTGTGAATATATATATATATATATATATTCTATATTTACGATCCACTCTGACAGTGATGGGTTCAGTATCGAGGGAAAACAGACAGATACGCCCCCTTCAGGCTGAGGGAGGGATCCAGATACTCAGAAATAACCCACACTGTAGTTACTGTTACAACACAAGCAACTGTTCCAACCAGCTACTGGATTATTCATGCTCCTCTGAGGATGAACCCGCTAGACAAATCCAAAGGGAAACATGAAGTTTCAAGATAAAACACAACAGATCTAAACTCCAAAATTCCTGTTTCAACAGAGACAAGAACTGTTTCAATTAAATGTTGTTTATTATCCATGTTTCAGACCCTGGAAACTCCAAATCCCACAATGCAACTCAATGTTGACATCTTGAAGACATCATCAGGGTTTAAGGTTTCTCAACTGTCTCCACAAGCAAGGATCTAAACTCATCTCTTTAACTTTCTCATTTTTTAAACTGTAAAATAATTAAAGAAGTTAATAAATTGACCCGTTTAGACTTTATGTAATAAACTACAGCTCAATAAAGTAAAACAGATTCAAACCTTTTCTTTTATAGATATTAGATCCTCCCACGTGCAGAGACACAAGAACACACTCACATCGGTGGATTTTCAAACCCAATTCCGTTCTGTTCCAGGTCGGACAGCAGCTCCGTGTTCGAGCTGATTGCCGACTGCTCCTCTGAGTGTGAGCCTCCCCCCCCCACCACCCCACCCCCCCGCCGACTGCTGGAGACGAGACATTAGGACGTGGGCGTCTCTCCCAGCGGAGCGGTTCCAGGCTTCTCTTTGTTGGAATCGTGGAGAAACTGCAGAGAACGGACAAACAAACTCATTAAGGCCACAGAAGCTGTTGTTTTGTGCTTTTTAATGAATGTGGATTACCCCCCCCCCCCCCTCCCCCCCCCCCCACACACACACACACTCCTTTGCCGTTGATTCTTAAATTAACTTCATCAATCATCACCGTATTGCAGAATTAGTTCCCTTCCCCTTGTTCCTTGTTTCCCTGCAGGGACGATGTTCTTCGCTCGGCAGGTATTTGACCTGTTTCCCCCCCGAGCGTGTTGAGCGAGTTCACCTTCCCGATCCTCCTCCTGCTCGAGAGAGTCACTGCGACAAATGGCCGCCGTTCTCCTCTGACCCCCTTCTGGGATAAATATAAAACATGGCCTCTACGGGGAAGAGAAGGAGGAGGAGGAAGAGGAGGAGGAGGAGGAGAAGGGGGAGGAGGAGGAGGAGGAGGGAGAGGAGGAGGAGGAGGAGGAGGAGGAGGAGGAGGAGGAGTAAAGCTCCGTCTGGATGGCATCACCAGGGGAGGACGGTAATCTGGTTTGAACCTGTGCACTTTGATAAATTCACACATAACCTGAAAGTATTTGAATCCATTTTTTACAGCAGGTCTGAGGCTCGATTGGTTGCCGGGTCCAAGGAACATTTCCAATTTATGTTGCCCCGGGTTTATTGCAGCCTTTGGGCCTTTCTGAGCATGGTCTGTATTATCGGGGGGGAGGGGGGGGGGGCAGTAATTTGATTTTCCACACAAACACTGGCCCCAGTTCTGTCACCAGATGGAAAAATAATAACGCAGCGAACTCTGTGGAATCCAAGGACCCACGAAACAACTTCACCCTCTCCATCCACAGACCTCTCCTTGAAACAAAACTCCGATGCAGCTTATTGAAATACATATTTCATTCCTATTCAACACTGCTGCTTTCTGCGTGTGGAATATTTATCTCCTTCCACCAACTCAATCTTGTTGTTTCTGCCGTAGCAAACACCTGCTCGGCCCTCAGGGACCAATAAGGTTCCATCCGATCGATGCCTCTCCGCCCCGGCACCGGTTATATCACCGTTGCAATCCAGATGTTGGATTTATGAGTCAGTAATTGTGTGCAGCGCCAGATGTTGACGTGAACCGGACTGGAGTCACCTCGTGCCCTCGAGGGAGAGATACTGGAAATGAAGCTCTGGTGTTTTATGTGGTTTGAGGACGTTAATCGAGAAACGACCTCGTAGAAAAGCTGGAAGATCTCAAGAATGATCAGATTTGAAGGCAAAGAATGTTTTCTTATTAGTTTGTCTTCAATATCCTCACGACCCCTGAAGTTATCTGCATTGCTCCGAGTTTCTCTTCCATCACTCGTATCTGGTCTGGGTGGAAAAGCCTCTGAAACATTAAGACCGTCCTGAGGCTCCGTCTTTCTTCCAGGACGGTGAGACGCTTTCAAGACGGATGAGGCAAGTTTCACTGGAGGTTTCAAACGCTGCGGAATCGAACCCTCCACCGGCTCAGTGAGGTGGTTCCTCCTCAACAGGAACATAATGATCTTAAGCCTCTATCTCGAGGTATAATAGATGTGTCTGAATTATTCCATTGGCACATATTTACATATCAGATTCTTCACCTGCATGAGGCCGAAAACACAGAGATGTTGAATCTGTGAGGATAAAACCTGGTGGAGTCTGTTCTGTTGTTGTTAAACCAACACTTTATATCTCAGTTCTCTGGACACACAACACTTGGACAGTGCGGGGGGGCTGGCAGCTTCCTCTACGCACTTTGCTTTTGTTATGATGAAATAAATAAAACTGTGTCAAAAGCAGATCATGTCTTTAGATTATTTTTTATAGAACAGTGTGATGATGAATGAGGCATCAGTGTGGGTGTGTCCACTGGGTCTCAGCATCAGAGATTCCTAGAGGCTTCACATTGACTAATTATCTAATATAAACCAGATTATTATAATAGTCTGAAATTTGTTTATTTATTTGTTTATTTAGAAGGATCCCCATTAGCTCTACCCTAAGACAGGGCTACTTTTAATGGGGACCACATTTAAGACATACATACAGATATCAAACATTTTAAAACAAACATTAAATACCAATATCAAACATTTAAAACATATGTTACATTACAAATATGTTAAATTATAGATATCAAATGTTAATATACATAAAAATAGTGATCATATGATATTACAGATATCAAAAATAAATTTTGTGGTTATGCAATATTACCTTTTTCATGATATAAAACACTGATATATACAATTCCATAGAAGCAAAAACTGCAAACCATGTAAGAGAATACTACTCCTGTATGTACAGTACCTCACCATCTAGTGTCACGAGTATGAAATAAGACAAGACGAGTAGTTTTCTGAGCTCACATTGTGTCAACATGTAATAATCACGTAATAACATCTTAATTGTATTTTTTCATTACTAATTATAGTCCTGGGCTCCAGTATATTCAATTAATTGTTGGTGTGAGATCTACTGAGAAAAATACATGAAGCACCGAGACCTGTTTCCTCCGGAGTCTGAACGCTTGACGAAGATGGATCCTCCTGCTTTGCACCATCCTCGGTTATTTTCTGTGCTTTGTGCTGCAGCAACAGTTTGATCAGGAAACTGCTGCAGATTATTAAAGAGCAGACGACTGGTGGATGATTCAGGACGTGGATGAACGGAGTGAACATCAATCTAACACTGATGGCTCCTCTGGGAAACTCACAGATACTCAGAAACTGGCTGCTGAGGTCAAGAGCGCTCGTAAATGTCAGAGCATCCAGCGGTGCTTCGTCCCTGGAGAACACCGGACCTCACTGACCGAGTCGGAGCTTTATTACACATAAAGAATTTATAAAAGGAACATTTACTGTAGAAATAAAAAGAAGTATCAACCTGTCTGTATCGAAAATATTCTCTATTGTGTCAGTGCAGCTTGATGTTTATGAGTGAAACGTTTAAAACCAAAGAATCTTCTGATTTATTTCACCAAAATTAAATGTTTATATACTTTTATATTTATACGTTCTTCCAGTTGTTTGTATTGTTTCATAATAATGATGATAATAAGAAAGATTAAGATGAAGTTCATGCTCATCCATAGACACATTCAGGTATATTTAAATATGCACAGATTCAGCCTCTGGGACAATGGACAATATGTTTGGTCTTCCAGTGGAGACAATGGATAAACTGGGAAAAACTAAATATTTAATTGGTATTTTCATTAAAAATAAAGTTCTGTATGTTGAACACAGAGTTAGTGAGTAACGACTGATCCAACGTTCTGTGACTGAGTTTCCACTTTGTGATAAGTTCATAAGATTTGAATCCATCAGAGTATCGTGTGTGTGTCCTAACGTGCTGAAGGTGACTCGGCTGAATGAGATGATTCCAAAACCACAGCATCAGTTTAAACAGGAGGCTGAAATCCACCGAGCATCTCAACTGACTTTCTCATCATCACAATATGAGACGGAATTAAAATTCAGAGGCTTTAATTAGTCAAAGAGAGGGAGAGAGTCATCGGAGCGAGTGGGAGCAGCCGGTGATTCAGGAGAAGAGAGGGACCGAGTGGAAAGAGGTAGAGATAAGAGGAGAAAGAAAGAGGGGGGGGAGTACCTTAAGACGTCTTAAAGCCCCCCCCCCCCCCCCCCCCAAACGTAATTTAGAAGGAGCGCCCCACCTCACCTCCTGCTTAATTACCCTTGAACTGTTCACAGCCACATAATTAACATTGTCATACCTTCCAGCAGCAGATGCAGACGTCCAGTGGGTCGGGCCTCGTGTCCAGGTTCTGACTTTGGGAGCGGTTGTTGAGCAGCAGCTCTTTTACCTGCAGAGTCATAATAAAGGCTGTAATCTGGCCTCGGGGGTAATTTATGGATTCAGGGAGGAAGGGGGGGATGGGGGGGGGGGGGGTTGGGGTCCTGAGGACAGCTCATAGATAAATCCACTCAATGAACAATGGGACAGCAGCCTCAGTAGAATACAGGAAGCTTCCAGAGCCACAAACACAGCACACCGGGGCTGTGTGTTGTGTTTGTGTTGTTGTCGTTCAGGCATTAAAACTGCTCACATGTGAAGATGCAACAAAGTGTGACTGTACAAACAGGAATCTGGTCTTTTTCTCTCTCAGGCTGTGGAAGATTCCTGTCGTTCAAACACATGCATCTGCGTGAAGGACACAAAGCATTTTGTTTTCATGTGCTGATAATATGAGAATCAGATTTGGTTTTCCACAACCATCTGTTTCATGTGGACACCAACTGGATGGAGTCATTTTAGATTTGAGACAAATACACACAATTTACAAAATAACAACACAAATGCACTGTCATCAGTTTAGACTAGAACGTGATTCACAGTCTCCTCATGAAACCACATTTAAATTCTCACTGCAGAGAACAAATGTTCATAAGGAAAACTAATATATATCCTGTATATCCTAATATCCTGCTGATGTATGAATAACTACAAGAGGCTACCAGGAGCAGTTCCTCTCCAGTCCTGCAGGTTGCGGTAACGATGACAACATATAAGCTACAGAAAGGAAACAACATGGAGGAGAATTACATTTTGCTGCTGTTCTTTGGGGGGATATAGAAACCAGGTAGTGACAAAATTATTTGTGTTCAACTTTAAATTAATTTAAATAAGCTCAGTGATTCGTCATCTCTATCAAACATAATCATGACTCATCACCGAGTGAGGTTTGTTGCATCGTTCATCATCATTCTCTCTAAAATGATGATGTAAGGAAGCTGAAACTAGAAGGTGGTCTTTAGTGTGTTGGTCAAGCAGCAGAGCTCGTGTGTTTCAGGAGGAACCCGTCACTCAGGCTGCAGCAGCACCGAGCTGCAGCCGTCGGGCCCGGGCGACCCACCGGCCCACCGGCCTCTCGTGAACACGTGTCCTCCTCGTCCCCGCGGCCGCAGCTTGCTCACAAAGAGACACATCCTGTCTTTCCTTCGCAGCGTGCAGCAGTACAAAGCGTCTCACACACCAAACACGAGGCTGATTGGCACACGGGGATGGTGTCAGTGGGAGGACGCTCGCCAAACGGGGGATTTGACCCACATCGGCTGGTGGTGGGAGTGTTTCCACGAGCTCGCCGGCTGCCGGCGGCCGCAGGTGGAGGTCTGACGGTAATCAGGAGGAAAAGGACAGTGTCCCTGAATCTGTCTCGCCTGCTCCTCAGCTGTGTGACTCCCACTCTGTCCGGATCTCTCTCTCCCTGCAGGACGTGTCTGTCCATCCATCCGTCTCCTCGGCCTCTGTGTGTCCACAGCACGCTGCAGTGGATCGTGAGGCCGAGCCGTGACACAGCGCCGAGTTCTGATTAACGGCTCTGAGTCGCATTCTGGTAATTGGCCACTGAATTTAACGGCTCTTCCCGTTCCTCCCTGGCTGTTACATCCACTGACAGTGTGAGAACAGCTCCGAGTGCCGCTTCCATGTTTGTGTCAAATCTGGAGTTAACCGCGACTGAGAAAAGAACCGTGGAGCCTTTTCTTCTGCAGATTTGAGTCACAGCCGCCGGAGGAGGGAACACAAACAGAGGCCGGGAGAGTTCACTGGTGTTTTTATTTGAGAACTCGGTCGTTGCCACAGCTTCTCGGGCCGCGTGCGCTCGGGTGACCGGTGATTTAAACAGCCTCGCTCCCCTGATCCTCACTTGACTCCTGGTTTGACCTCAACCTGCTCCAGTGTCACCTCGACCCTCCAACGCTGCCTCGAGAGTTTCAGATTCCTTCGTCGGGTTCCGTGTTGAAATAGTATGATTGATGTGTACTTACATTCTGAAGTGTGATGTCCACAGAGATCATGAGATCAGAGTCCAGGTCACAGGTTCCCCGGCTCCTCTGGGAGGCCCCTGATCTCCTGGGAGGCTTCACGAGGAGGTTTGGTTTCCTCGTGCACTCGACACCTTCAGCTGCTTCTCTGAGTTTGTGTTGTTGGTTTTAGCTTTTTCTAAGAGTTTGTAATGTCCCTGTTTTTATTTGTGTGCGTGGATCCGTGAATGTGAGTTGAACTGGAAAGCACTCTGACTGGTTGACTAGATAAAGGACGAGGATGAATCAGGATCTAAAAACAGCAAGAAATCATAAAAAACAATAACAGGAAAATCCCCATTCTGGTAAAAAAATGTTGTCTTAGTGCTCAAATCTGAAAACAACACAATGTCTAAAAAAGACAATTTAGAAACAATTTAAAATCCAGCCAATCTTTACGTTAACACTGACGACAATCTTAACATCTCACTTTTCTTTTTCATCTTTCCATACATACCATCTGTCATGGTGGAGGTAGGTGTGTGTGTGTGGGGGGGGGGACATCCCTGCGATCCACCGGTGTCACTGAACTGATTTGATTTTGATTCATGTTCATGTGATGTGCAGCCATGTTTTCTGTTTGACACGAGAGTCGGACGTTATCACTGCTGATCCTCGGTAATTGTGTTTCATAGCTTAGAGCAGAACACACACACACACAGAGAGAGAGAGAGAGAGAGAGAGAGAGACACGACTCCCACAGAATAATTCATCATTTCCTTTTCTTACCTTGTCTCTTCACTCCAGAGTATTTCCGGAGCCTCTTCACGACTCAGGACGCTCAACATGTCAAACCTGTTTTTTTTCCTGTGGGTGTGCAGGGACCGGCTGGAGGCTACGGTTACGTCTGTGGAACGTGTTAGCGTCGGGAGCAGCAGGAGGAGCAGGGAGGTATTTTAAGGTCAGTGCAGAGTCAGAGGCAGTCCTGTGTGACTCAAAGGGCTCTGAATAGGGAGCATAAATCACACAGCCCCCCCGAGGAGGGTTCATTACCTCCAAAATAAAGCTTTTACCGCTGATTGCCTTCGCTACGCTCGCCGCGCGGCTCCGGCACGAAGCTTCACAATCAGGTTGCTTCGTCCTTGTTGTGTTTCGATAAGGAATCTCTGGTAGAAGAATAAAGCAGCCCTTAAAACACACGATAGCACCCCCCCCCCCCCCCCCCCCCCCGAGCTATTGCCTGCTTTAAATTCCCATGAGGGCTCTTTTTTATATAACTCTTTATTTTGCAGAGTCATTTCTCAGATGCCAGGAGGGACGGCGCCGTGATAACCGGCGGGATGCAAAGCCTGCGTTAGTCTGCTGGGCAGGAAAGATGTAGAAAGTATCTCGGTACGAACATTCCTCGCCTCGTGTCGTCTCCTCCTCTGTAAATCTCAGAGGCTGAGCGGTCCAGCATCCCCCCCCCCCCCCCCCCCCCCTTAAAGATCGGATGGCGATTGCTGACGTGTGCTCGCAGGAACGTATCAGTGTTTGTCTCAATGGCTACAAATCAATCTGGGTCCCGACAGCCTCTGCAATGCAGGCACGGGGCTCCGGCTTGGCCGAGGCTGCGAGTGCAGTTTGCTGGGGGGGGCGGCGGCCATCAGAGGAGAAACAAAGGAGAGCAGAGCTGTTTCAACATCCGTCTCTTTTACCGTAATCCATCATTTATTCCATTCGCAGGTCTGTGTTTCAATCTTTTGAGTAATTTCAATGATGAAACACTCAGGAACAAGTGAATTTAGAGGTGAACAATCAGCAGCTTCTTTGTGGGAGTGTGGAGAGAAGATGGTTCGTACAAACTGGGGAATGGGTTCATGCAGTTATACGAGTTTCAGCTCTGAAATTATAAAATATCACGAGACAAGAAGTCAAGGAGACATAACAAGGAAAAAGATGATGATGACCAATGTTCAAAAATGTCCTAATCCTCCCAACAGATGAAAACATGACCCCCCCCCCTGGTGGAGGTAACGAATGAAGGTCGTCAAATATCATAAACCCTGTTTTCTCCAACATGGATGAAGAGCATTGTCGTGTTGCTTTGTTGTGAAGTTGTGTGACTGCAGCTGCAGAGTTTGTTCTGGACAAAATAAAACCCTGCAGAGTCTCTGACCTGCGAGGGACACGGACCAGAATCCACTGAGCTGAACTGTCTCAATCTGATTTGAGGTGTAGTTTCAGTCGGGGTCAGGGACGAGCTCCGGTCCAGGTGGAGGAGGAGGAGGAGGAGGAGGTGGAGGAGGAGGAGGAGGAGGAGGAGGAGGAGGAGGGAGGAGTCAAGGTCTTCTGATCTCCATTAACTCTGCGATACGTGTGCAGCGCTTCGGTCAGAACGAGTTGAAAGAGCAAGCAGAGGAAGTGTGTGTGTGTGTGTGTGTGTGTGTGTGTATGTGTGTGTGTGTGTGTGTGTGCGTGTGTGTGTGTGTGTGTGTGTGTGTGTGTGTGTGTGTGTATCAGACGGAAACACAAAAAATCAGAAACACAAAAAACAGCTTCTTAAATAGCTTCTATCAAAAGAAATAAAATAAAAGAATAAGAGTGAAGGAGGCAGCTCCAGACTCTAATAACGTTCCTCAAAGTATCAGTGGTGTAACTGAAGCCTTCAAACTTTGCCCAGCTCCTCAAAGTTCCTCCGAGAATCCCGACAGATGTCACAGGACCACAGTAAAACTTTTACAATCCCAGATCTGTAAAAAACAGGCAGAGAGAGGAAATGGACTTTCTGTGATGGCTCTCCAGATGATAAAAGTAATAATATGCTCTCATGAAGCCGTGGCCTGAGGAGCAGCTAAACGTCCTCTCTCTCTCTCTCTTGAGGTAAAAATCCAGATTTCTCATTTGGTTCCCCACAGAAAAGCTTTAAAATATAAAAAAAGGACAAATGGAGCAGCTCGGGGGGGCGACAGCAGCTGGAGAAGCTTCACGTGAAACTGCTGAGTCACTGTGATCCGTCTCTGCTGGTTCGGATTCGGTCTGTGACTCCGACTCGTCCTGAAACGGTTCATCATCGGACCTGGACCTGGATCAACACACGGGTCCAACTCAGCTTCAGATGCAAAATTCAAAAAGACTTTAGAATTGATTCTTTACTTTGATGAGACACAACATAAGGTAACACGTGATTAGAAGATGATCTTGATCTCAGCAGCACTTTGATTTAGAAGCAGACACACAAACCATCGTCATCCTCAACTCTTCACAGATTCATTTTGGGGCTGCGACTGCTTCTTGTCGGGTTTGTGTAAAATCTAGTTTTTAAATCTTGGGCCACAGCTATTCAACTATTTTATTACACATCTTAATCAGATGAATATGAATTAAGGAACATGCAGCGTTTTCCCTCCGGTCGTGCTCGACGCAGCGTGATGCCCTTTTTACGCTCCCCTGGCAGCACCCAATAATTTTAATAATAATAATAATAATTTAAAGTGTGAGTTATAGCTAACATGTTGTGCGTGTTCCTCTGCACGCAACACAAACATTCATGTATTCTGCAATTTACATCTCGCAGATGTTAATTAAAACACCAAATTAATAAAATTGCACGCTCGTGGTTGACATGAGCCTAAAAGTGAAACGTTCATTTGCATTTAAAGCTTAATTAGCACAAATGTTTTTTAACGTCAAGAGACACTTTCTGTGTTTTTTTGGGTCTTTATTTAATTCCAATGACTTTTTTTGTGGTGATTTTGTGATCTGGGGGATTAGGACCAGGCAGAGAAGAAGGTTCAAGTCCGGGGTCGAGTGGTCCTCCGTGTGGACGGACGTCTCCAGCTCCAGATTATCCATAAAAGAGCAGAGGTCCTAATACGTTCACATTAAAACATTACTCATGTTGTGCCACCTGCCAGAGAGACCGTGACCTTAATCTACAACCAGAGGTCACACTCACACACTCCCTCTGCCGCTCTCCCTACACACCCACACACACAGACACACAAACCCTGTGCGAGAACTCATTCCACACTCAATAAAGGCTTGTGCGCCCAGGCAGACAAACCCTCTCACAATTTAACCTGTCACAAATGGTTTTGTTGGGGCTAAACCACATCTCTGCAGCTGTGCCCCCCCACCCCAACCCCCCGGCCGCCAGCTGCAGCTTCGGACCAACAATCCATTGAGTTCAACATATTGCATATTGCAGGTTCCGCCTCTCTAACCCGCCGGCCGAGGGAAAGCTACAGTACAACAGCACCTCGGGTCTGATTCAATCCCAGCTCCTCTCCAGCCTCTGTGTCAAACTTGTATGTGTGTGTGTGTGTGTGTGTGTGTCTGTGTGTGTGTGTGTGTCTGTGTGTGTCTGTGTGATACTGGAATGATTCTTACAGCAGGAGACGCAGAGGAAGAGTTAAGAGTTTCATCAGAGTTCGGTTGTGTGTCATCTCTTTGCTGTTTGCAGGCTTCAGATTGTGTTTGTCATCACAAAGCTCAGAGATTTCTTGCAGATAATCCACCGTCACAGGCTTTAATCTGCAACTGACACTTTATTTATATGGATATGATCTCATGCATTAAAAAAAATCTAAAGGAACGTATCATGAAACCAGGTGGTTTGGTAAAAAGATAACTTTCATGGAGATCAAAAGAAACTGTGCAAACAAAAGAAGGTCAACTACAAAGAGGGGAAGTGGCTTTTGGATTCTGTTTCATTAAATATAAACCAAAAGAGGCAATCGACCTTCTGCTGTTATAGATTCTTAACTAATAAGTCGGAAATCAAACCAATTCAACCCCTGGTTCTAGACTCCAAAACCAATATTTCTCTGTGTGTATGAAACAATTTATTTTCAAATCGACCTGACCTGCTCCCCGAGTAGATTCCCTAGTTCCTCAAATATAACACATTGGATTTATAATAAAAGAATTGGACAACACATGCCTCCACTAAAGCTTACACCCTCTCTGGCCATGCTAAAGAAAGCAAAGAACCACCCTGGTGAGTAGATTGGATCATGCAGAGCGACACACTGATGGTGGTCAGGGTTTGGAGCAGATGTGAAGTTCCGAGGAACATCCCCCTGGAATATGAGCCCATGGTTCATCCAAACAGAAAGCAAGCTCCAAACAACCTTTAGGTATTTCCAATTGGGTTGATTTAGATTAAAGCAGAAATCTGTTTTCAGTACGATTCCACAAACAGTCTGATATTGGTTGTTTTAGATGATGAAGATGCACCTTCAGGAAAACTTCATCTGACATTCACATCTCGATCCTGGTATTGACCATTTAAAGTGTGATTCCCTCTCTGGTAAATGTTTCTCTTTGGCCTTTGGCGTCTCCAAACAGCAAGTCATTCTACCGTGTTTATTATTCTGTCACACACACACACACACACACACACACACACACACACACACACGTCCCTTGTCCTCGGTCAGAAACCGGATCCTGCTGGGACGTCCACCGCCCTCACACAGAGGTGAATATACAGCGTGCGTCCAGCAGAATGCTGAATATTACATGTGATGTCAAACTGCATATTGAACGGGACAGAAATAACCCGGTCACCTCTTGTGCTGACACCGAAATCTCTCGGGTTTCAAACGTTTAGAAGAGACGTTTGTTTCCCCGGTGCATGTTCAGTTGTGTGTATATACGAGGGATTGTGTGTTTGTGCACACACACTGTTCACCCACAGCTTCAGTAAATGCCTGTAGTTTCCTGCAACAGCATAAGAACAGTAAGTGTTCTCCTGAGGGATTCTGGGTAAAAGTTATATAAAATTATACCTGATAGTCGTTAAAGTAGCTTGTTATATCTGCTGCCCCCTGGTGGCATGAAGTAAATGTTTTCTGTCATTTTAGACAATTACCATCAGACTGATGTTTGTTAATGTTTCTGATAAGTTTGGTTTTAGCTTCTTGATTGACAGCTGAGACTGACTCACGATTGGTCGAGCACATGTACAGGCTGTACCTCGCTGCCATGGCTCCACCCCCTGATAGCTATTGGACAGATTCTGATTCAAATGATGCCGCTGGTGCAAGATGGCAGAGTTTGTATCCGGGATACTTTGGTTTAATATCTCGATAGTGGGGGGAAGTGGAGATGTGTTTGTCTTTAAGTACATGAATAAAACCCCAGAACCATGTCTCTTCCATCATGAAGGTGGTGAAGCAGAATGAGGATGAAGTTAGCTGTGGTATATCCATCAATCCATGTTCTTTACCCCCTTTCCCCTGGGCAGGTTAGCAGCGTATTGGCCAAAGCAGGATTCGAACCGTCAACCAAGAAGCAGGAACGGTTGTTAACTGTGAATATCATTGTTTTGTAGTCCGTGAATCATTTGTGCGTTCGTCAAAACACGACTAATCAATCTGACTGAGGTGAGTCTGCACATTTTTACCTTTTAGATCAAATTCTTTCTACAGAAACTCCCACTTAACTAACGCCTGAAATTTGGTGCTTTTCTCTGAAAGGGTCGATAGATTCTTCTTCTTCTTCTTCTTCTTCTTCTTCTCCTCCAGAGACGCTCGAGCAGACCGAGGCTCCGGTGTCCTCCTGCCTCAGTAATCAATAGACGTCCTCTCCAGCACAGCCGCCTGTTATTTATATCTGCAGCTGGACTTTATGTGGACAGGTCGGAGTGAGCGCTGTCCTCAAACCGCTTACTGCAGCACTCTGGCCCGTGCACAGTGGGGAAATTTATTTTTCTCATTTGGTATGCCGCACTGAATCCAAAGTTTAGGAGCCCATTGATTGGCGCTGCTGGAGCGTTCACTTGTCACGTCTAATGTGTGAGGTGTGTGGGTTTGCTCTGGAGTGTGTGGAGTCTTAATGGGCTCACTGGGAACGAGGGAGCACCGGGTTTACCTGGTGCTGCATTAATGTAGCTTGGCAGAGAAGTGCAGACACTGGATGATAATTGACGCCACATCCCGGGGATAGTTTTCTGAACTTTCACAGCGCTGATGCAAAAGGTGCAGACGGACATTATCTGGAGCGGCGCCCCCTTGTGTTGTCCTGCTGAAAGTTATAAATCATTTGATATTGATTGTTGTCGCCGGCTCGACAGAAAAAGGCGACGTCCTTAAGAAACCAGACACAGATCAAAGATTGTGTCTGTCCTCAGGTCGCTCTGATGTGATTTTCCAATAAATTCCCAGAGGCGTCATTAATATTAAAATCTGTGGACTCGCTCGTCCCTCTCTGGTAAAGCTGAGATTGATTTATGTTGAAGAGTAAATGATTCATGAACCAGGGGGAGCGGTGGTGTGTTGGTTTAAGAAGAATGGTTCCACTGGTTCTCCCGGGGGCTGTGTGGGTTTTCTGGCTCTTCACCGGAGACTCTAAACTGACTTGATTTTCAAGTTTCCCAAAACAGAAACAACTAGTAGACCTTTTTAAAGATGATCCAAATTGATTTTTGGCCTCTAGGGGGCAGTGTATGTATGATGTCCCTTTAAATTTCATAAGAATAATATAAAGTCAGAAAAATAAGTTTCAATAACAGCATGAGACTAAACTAAAACCAAATCACACATCTGTTGTTATTTGATTCAATAATCTTCTTTATTGTTCTATGTGTGATCTATCTAATGCCGAGGTTATGTGAAATCTGGTTAGCTTCTGTTTCTCTCTTTTCATGTGTTAACCAGACTTTTAAGTCAAGTAAGGATTTAGTGGCATCTAGTGGAGAAGCTTCAGATTGCAGATCCCTTCGAAAACATGTCGAAGAAGCTACGGTGGCTTTGAGGGGACAATTGAAAATCCAAAGGCTGGTGTGAGGTTTGTCTATGTTCTGGATGAGTAGAAACATGGAGGACACAGTGGAAGACGACCTTCGGCCCCTGATGAGGATATGAAGGTCAAAGAGCCTCTATGTGTGTGTGTGTATCTGAACTGTGATGTTGTACTTTCTGTGCTGCAGTGTTCACGTCCCTGTGTTTCCCTGCAGACCCTGATGATGATGATGATGAAGCTCAGGCTGCTGATGGTCGTCCTTCTCAGGTGATTCTCCTCTGGAGAGAAACGCCCTGACGAATCCTGTCAGCTCCACTTTACTAACACGTATGTTTGACGGCAGCATCTGTCCTCCCTGTGCTCTCCACGCCACATCTCTCCATCTCTCTCTAACGGCCTCTCCTCCTCCTCCTCTTCTTCCTCTTCTTCCTCCATCTCTCTCCTGTGTCTTCTCCTGACCTCCTCTCACTTCCAGTCTTCTGCTCCAGTGTCTCCTCCTGTCATCTTCCTCTTCCCTTGCATCCTCTTTTCACTCCGTCCCTTTCTTGAATGTTCTCCTTTCCCCTTGTGCTCTTATATCCTCTTAACACCACTTCCTCTCCTTTCTTTCTAACTTTTGCTTTTCCATCCCCCCTTTTCCTATCTTCTCACTTCAACCTAATTCTTTCTTAGCTTCTCTCTCTTTTTCCTCATCTCCCCTCCTCCTCCTCCTCCTCCTCCTCCTGCCCTTGCATCTTCTATCCTGCCGGCATCTGCATCCTACGCAGCGTATAAATCACCTTTTACCACCGAGAGTCCGCTCCCCCCCCCCCCCCCCCCCCCCCCCCCCCCCGGCCCCACTCTGTCAGAGGACAGCGGAGGAGGAGCCCATGATGTCACGGGACGCTGCTTTCATGGTCGTGACCCATTTGGGGAAAACCTCCGAACGCCCGGTCGACTCGTGTTGCTCCTCTTCCTCGTTTCTTTTTACGCCAGGTGACTAATCGTTGTGTCTAAACGTGGGGACGTGTCCATGTCCCTGCAGCGGGACATCAAAGTCCTCTTCCACCTCGACCCTCCTTCACTCTCAACACAGACACCAATAGACCAATAGAGAGAGAAAACCTCTAAAATACTTAAATACTAGAGAATGAGACATAGAAGTATTAAATCAATCTTAATCCAAAAGCTCTGTGTGTTTCTGGCTGTGCCAAAGAGACAAATATTAAATATCTTAACAGAGTTTGTATCTGAGTCAGTGGTTATGACACTAAAAAAGATCATGTATTGCTATAAACTCACTTTTGATAACTAAAAGTTTATTTTTGTGACAGAACTTAACCATTTAATGATTTTATGTTGGAGATATCAAGTCGAGTACAATGCATTTTGCTGCAGTGGACTTCTGCTCCATTCACTTCCATTCATAAAACCCAGTGTGTGCACATGAAGAGCGCAGCGTGGTGGCCTCTGATTGGCTGCAGGCCGATGCAGGCTGATGAGGTGTCGCTGCGGAGCCGGCGTTTATGAGGCTGAGAGGAAATCACAGAACTGTACTCGTGTTGTACTGGCTGGATAAATCCTCCTGGACCGCCGCATAGTGGACCATCAAAAAACCCATTAAGTTTTTTTATTGGCTTCTCTGTGTGCTTACGTTCTGGGACTGTAATCAACAACTCACCCAAGCTACACACTACCACTACACTCCCCCTGTAAATACTTTATTCTGTACATTTCTTATGGAACATGAACCTTCTTCATTTGAACAAATTAACCTTGAGAAGAAAGTTAAATTTAGTGCTAGAATGATTTTGCCAGAAAATAAATAAACAAATATTGAAATGTTGAGCAGCTTCTGCTTTCATCTGGTCCAACAGAACCTGAGTTTTAAGTATCAACCTTATCAGGAAGTTTCATCTGTAAAAAACACTTTCCTCTGTTGTTAGAGTTTTAAACAGGACAGAGTTGGCTCCGTCTTGTTTCCATGGCTGTGCACTATTTATTGGCAGAGCTGCCCAAACATCTCCTGAACAGTAGATGAGGCACGACGCCTCCACACAGGTCGTGTTACGCCGACTTATTGGATGTGTGTTTCGCAGAAGAAGGCACTTCATTAGTTAATGTAGTTTGCAGCAGAGGCGGCCGACGACACCGGTTCACAGCACCTCGGAGAGGAGTTAAGTGAAGCAATCGATCGGCGACTGGCAGCGGCGCTGTGAGGAGAGGACGCCTCCTCCATGTGAGGAGAGGACGCCTCCTCCATGTGAGGAGAGGACGCCTCTTCCGTGTGAGGAGAGGACGCCTCCTCCTTGTGAGAAGAGAACGCCTCCTCCGTGTGAGGAGAGGACGCCTCCTCCGTGTGAGGAGAGAAGGCCTCCTCCATGTGAGGAGAGGACGCCTCCTCCTTGTGAGGAGAGGACGCCTCCTCCGTGTGAGGAGAGAACGCCTCCTCCATGTGAGGAGAAGACGCCTCCTCCTCCTCCGTATGAGGAGAGGAGGCCTCCGCCATGTGAGGAGAGGACCCCTCCTCCGTATGAGGAGAGTAGGCCTCCGCCATGTGAGGAGAAGACTCCTCCCCCGTGTTAGGAGAGGACGCCTCCTCCATGTGAGGAGAAGACATCTCCTCCATGTGAGGAGAAGACGCTGACTCCTCCTCCGTACACACAAATAGAACCCTGGCCAACACTTTAATGGGACCGAGACAGACTGAGCTGCAGCTGCAGGAGGACAGAGGAAAATGGGCCCCGTGTATTAATGAGATTAGTAACATCAAATGTTCTTTGTTTGTTCTGTATTACTATCAATACTGCTTCACTAGCAGTTTAGTATGTATCAGGTGAAGAAGAATCTTTTCAACATGGTGACTCACACTGAGTTAAACCTTTGCTAAGTTAAATATAGAAGTTCCTGTTTAGAGCTGATTGTTTCAATTGGTTTATAATTGACTTCCTGAGTTGCTGTTCCAACCTGAGATCGCCTTCACGTCTATTTTACGAGTCAGAAACTCATTTTTCGATAATTCCGACTCCACATGTGAGTCAAAGCTCAGTTTTTCTTTAAATGTTCCTGTTATTTTGTCCACCCCTGAGTTTAAACTCCCGCTGCTCAGACCGGAGCCTCAGTCTCCTCTTGTTTGCTCAGACATCGATCTGCTGAGACGCAGCTTCACACTCTTCACACTCGGCTATTTTTAACTCTCTGGGCAGCGGTTGGATCCACATGTTTTCTTCTTGTGTTCTGTGATGTTTGTGAGACCAGTGGAAGTCTGTTGCTCCGAGGTCGGCAGGACGAGTCCTCACTGGGACCAGGAGCAGCTCAGTATCACCTCAGCTCCCCACTACTTGCTTCTTATCAAACTTTTATTAAACTTTCTCCTGGTCTGTCCCCTCACTGTGTGTTTTAGCCTTTCATTTCTAAATTCTTTCATGGTATAGCTTATAGGAAACACGATTTAAGAGACCAACAGTTAATCAGATGTTTTAGCTCTGGGATAACATCCGGTAGTGTTGTGCTGTAGGGATTCCACCAGGGGGCGAGCAAGATGCCTTGGCTTCTCATTTGGGAGCCGTGATGCCGTCCATCTTTATTGAGACTCATTTTTAATGTTTACAATAATTTTTCCAAATGTATACGAAGCATTGGGATCAATAAACAAAATATCTCTGTCCATCTGTACGTTACAAGCTGAGATTTAATAATTTGAACATCACAGATACATGAAGACTGCATGTCCCACTTAACGCTCTTTACCTTTTCATGTTTTAATTTCACGGCGGTGGATGTAATTTTGATTCCCCCCCCCCCCCCCACAGCAACGACCGAGGCCTCCTCCTCGGTCTGCGTCCGACCTGCGTGGAGATGAAGTCAGTTTATAGGAGTTTATCAGATGTGGAGCTGTGTGTGCAGCGGTGGCCGGTAGCTCTGCTGCACACACAGAGTATCAGCGTTTAAAGTTTAGATTCCGAGAGAGTCTGCAGATTATCAACTGTCTTCAGAGCCACAGGAGACCTCCGGCTGTGATTAGCTCCAGCTTTACATTCTCTGAACCCGAGCCAGAAGCAGCCAGCAGCTATTAGACTATCATCGCTTTCAGGATTAAACTCCCACCCGACCCACAACACCCCCCCTCCCCCCCCCCCCCCCCCACACACACACACACCCTTTATTTCTCACTTGGTGCAAAGACTGAACAATGTGCAGTGAAATCAGAGGAGCTCCGTTGTAAATCTATTTGGTTTTTCATTACTTTCTTATAGGCTTCACACTAGATGATTACAAACCGACTAATGTCTCAGTCCGACTGTAACGCTCATCAGGAATATGCATTAAAAAGAAAAAGCGTTGGGTTTATGATCTGTTTCATTTTCATTGGTGTTAAAGATTATTTCTATGAGGTTCATGTTTTCATTTTCTCTCTGAGAGTCTGAAGCTTCACGTGTTTGTTCCATAGTTTCATTAAATCTATTAGTTTTGGTTTCATATTGTAATTTAGGGACGAAAGAATATTGTTTGACATATGTATGTCCTATGGTCATCACCGACGTGGGTGGAGTCTACCTATACTGGACTCTGATTGGTTTGTAGACGGCGTGTGTCTGACCTTTATTATCCAATCTGTTGTATTGGCTAAGTATTTTGAATAAAGACGGCGTGGACCTTTGTTATGATGATTTTAATTTGATCGGTTATTTATTTACTATATTCATGTTAATTTTTACTTACTTTACTCTGTCATTCCCTCTGTGAAACTTCTTTACAGCTGAAGTCCTGCTGCCCGACATCGGACTGTCTGCAGGGACGGGAAACAAGAAGCATTCAATCACACAAAAAGGCAAAGACAGAGAGAGAGAGAGAGAGAGAGAGCTGGAAATAGACGAGAGATGAGAGAGGGAGAGAATGGGAGTGAGAGAAGAGGGGGGGGGGGGGGGGTGGCAGAAGATTCAGGAGGGAGTGATGGAGGAGAGGAGAGGGGGAGATAAAAGTCGCTGAGGGGCCGGCTCTTTTAACATCCATCTCCTCCAGGCTGCTGCAGAGAGAGAGAGAGGCGGTCACTGGCTCGGCCATCAAGCACTTATTGACAGCACTGCAGCAGCCACACACACACACACACACACACACACACACACACACACACACTACACACACACACACACACACACACACACACACACACACACTACACACACACACACACACACACACTTAGGCCGGAGGGAGAGCGGAGCACCAAGCTGTGGTGCAGCTGAGCTTCCACACTTCTCATTATCCATTAGTTGGCTGTGAAGTCCATGCAAATAATAAAATATGATATGTATATAAAATAAAATGAGTCTTTACCTGTTGTTCTCTCGATTTGTTATTGTCACGATGAAGACGAGCAGCCGACAGAGGTGACAGGCTCATAACTCATTCATGCTTCAGATGACAACTGGTTTGATAGACTGGGAACCAGCAGTTGGATGTTTTATTATTTTATAGAATCACTGGTCTCACTGTGTCTTGTTGTGTCCCCTCCACACGGTGAGATCTTCACGATCCACTGACCAACGCCTTCTGTCCACAATCCAGATTAAACACTAGAGGTGCTCAAGAGGCTTTGTCTTCAGCTTCGAGAACCGTCATGTGGTTCATGTTGTATAAAATCTATGAACCAGGTTCTTCCACCAGATCCAAACTCCTGTCGTGATCACAGCTGAGATATTAAACAACTGGACTGATTCTCATACGGTCGAGTTTTCTGCTGTTATGAGAACTGAGCCGACTGAAGAAAAGGAGTCGAGCTCGTGTGGATCCTCATGTTTTTACTCTTTTAAACCTCCACTTGATTTTTTTTCTGGTCTTTGCAAGTTGCTAAAAATGTCAGACTGCATCATTAGTTTGGTTTTTCTTTAAGGTCAGACCTGTCATAGCTGCTGCTGATCGTCCCCCTCTCGTTCGCCTCCAGCTCCACTGCTCAAGAGTGTGTGTCTGTGTGTGTGTGTGCAAGGGCGGGGGGGTCAATGGTACCAGTGCCTTTAATAACCACCAACAGCAACGTTGTGCTGTCGTGATGCAACTGTTGTTCAACCTCATGAAAAGATAAAGTTGTTGTGATACAAAGGTAAAACATCACATGATTCTTGTGGTTCTGGGTTTGTTCCCTCGTGGTTGATGAAAATGACACGTTATGTAATGTAACACAATATAAGATAAGACATTATCATTATTGATTGAACTACTTATTAATATATTTGGATGTATTTATTACCCATCATGCACTGAAGTAATTGAGGACAGAGTCTTTAATGTCTCAGGTCATTGATCATGTTGCTCCGTTGGAGAAAGAGAGAAAAAGTCATGATGGAGAGATGATGTAAAAACAATGAGAGAAAGAAAAAGGAACAATAACAAATTGATTTCAAGATCTATGAAAATGCACTTTACTGAAACAACACAGATATGAGATTTTCAGACAAGTCTACTTTTCTAAATCCATTTACAATAATCGGACCGACGCCTCATTCTTGTTCTGCTCAATAGACAAAATGATGAATTCCTACAAATCTACTTCCAGGAGTGAATCTCACACTAACTCACTGCTCCAGGTCGAGATTCAGTGACACTGGGAACATGCACATTGTGAGACGTCTGCAGAGCCACAGGATCCACGGTGGACCTTCAGCTCCTGACCCGGGACCACAGACTGTTGTTTCTGTAGAAGTCTATGAGGAATGACTTCTCACTTTATAACAATACAGATGATGTTCATTTGGTAAATTCTGATCATTTAGAGTCAAACAGACCATAAAGCACCAGATGTGTTGGGGGGTGTACACCACGCTAGTCAGGCTCGACCCCCCACTCCTCCAAATATGGTTTCTTCCGATTTCAAAATAACCAAGATGCCCAAATTGAAAATGGCCGCTCAGTCGAGCTATAGTTCCGGGAGTGGAAGTGACAGAACCTCCCGTCTCTTCTTCTTCTCTCTGGTATTTGGCGTCCGTCCAGTATTTCCTGCTGCTTCCTCCTCTGTAGAGAATCCCCCTCATTTCCCCCCCTCATTCTGTCCCAGGCCCCGCCCACCACGCCCGACCCCACATATACATCACAGCCGCACTATAAAGAGGGTGTGCAGCCGGCATGGAGGCGCTATTGGCAGAACTATAATGGAGACAAGGACTTATGGTCCGAATCAGGTGTGTGTGTGTGTGTGTGTGTGTGTGTGTGTGTGTGTGTGTGTGTGTGTGTGTGTGTGTGTGTGTGGTTTTTAGCAATCCCACTTCCTGATTTAATGGACTTTTCCTAATTTAGATTAGGAATGAGAGATAGAGGGAGGGAGTGAAGTGAAGTGTTAAAGTGCTCATATCAAGCTGCTCTGGGGGGGGTTCTCAGGGTGTCTCAGGTTTCTATGCTTGTGAAAGGTTAAAAAGTCAAAGAGCCAAAAGAAAACCTTGATCTGAAGAGCGACGGGTCTGAAGTCCTGGATCTTCACGATCACCTGATCGTTTACATGAAGGTCTAATGGAGACGGTTCAGGTCACATGGTTCAAGCTGACTTTCTGATTCAGGACCAGTAGAACCAGCGTCACTGTGGTCGACTCCCAGAGCAAACTGGGCTTTTTCATGCAGGTTGAGACAAAAAATGCAGATATTTAATATTTGCCTCTATAAACCCACATTTAAATGCACTGGATCTCGGTTTTAATTTGAATCTGCACCAAATTACAAACACTCATAAATATCAGTTCCCTAAACATGTGATATTATTGATTTAATTAAGAGCCGTGAAATATTCTCAGAGAAATCAAGGAAAATGTTGAAAATCCACTAAATCTATTGAATTGATCTCGGACCCAAACCATAAACATAAGTTTTGTAAAACCCATTCACAAATCTTTGCCCAATCTCGCAGTGAAAACAGAAGGTCCATGTTGGACATGAGGAAAAGCTGAAGAAGAACAACTTCTGCGTCTCTGACAACTTTAACTCCTTGTTTCCCTGTTAATAATCTGAAATTTCTGATGTCAGCATCTCACTGTGAGTTTAAATCAGGTCACGACTGATGAAAGTCCCAGTTCAGCCGTTCACTGGTTTACTGAAGCTGCTCCTGCTCCTCAGACACTTTACCCCCAGAGACCCGAGGGTGCTTTCAAACAAACAAGTGTCCAGACCTCTGACGACAAGTTCACACCCGACTTCCAATCTTTACATCCTGCAGCAGCTTCTCCACGAAGCAGTGAGTTGTGACCTCATGACCACAAACAGCTGATTTACTGACGTGAGCAGAGGCCAGAGTCACAGGAGATGAATTAGTCTTTTTCTAAAAGTCACAACCAGTTCCCTCTGTTGCAACGTTTGATTTATCAGCTATATGAAATCTTATTATTGATTTAGGGATATTTTTATAAATCGAGTGGATTCTTTTATGTTTTAATGTAAAATGAATATGTCCACATATGCAAGTATGGAAATATCAAGGAAACACAGTGTTAGTATTTTATTATGCTTTTGCCAGTTTCAATCTGAGCAAACCTCTGCAGCTCTGAGCAGCTGGAAAGGAAAATGGACGAACGCCTGTGAGAGCAGATGGAGAGGAACAGAAGGTGAAGACTCCCTGGTCAGTCAATCTTCCAGTCGCTCCACAGCTCATCTGAACGTGTGCGTCTCATATGTTCCACTAGATTTTGTTTATCGTGTGTACGGACGCACGCACGCGTTTCCTGCAAAACCTAATTTCAAGGACAATAAAGTCTCTAAGTAGATTTAGTGGGAGAGGCGGCGGCAGAGCCGAGATGCTAAAGGTGAATTGTTGAATAATGGAAGAACTCGGGAGACGAGGGGGAGACGGAGTGACGGACGGAGGGAGAGAGAGGACGGGACGAGGGCGATGGAGGACGGGCTGCTCTCAGGAAATGTTGGAGGAAGAGCTCAGAGTGTCCAAATGCAAAGAGCTGTGTGTGTGAGGAGAGAAAAGTTTGTTTCTGGATCCCGTGTGTGGAGGCTCTTCAGGAGAACCTGTAATCTGTCCACTTGACTGTAACGCACCATGTTTACAGATGTTTACAGATGTTTACAGATGTTTACAGATGTTTACAGATGTGTACACACTCCCGTCCCATCACGTCTGGATCATCAACCTGCAGTGAAACGTTCACGACCTGAACAGATCCCAGTTCAGCTCCAGATGAGACGAGATCAACGTCAGCTGCGTCCAAGTGGCTCTGATTGCACAGCTCCTCTCTGATTGGCCACAGATGTCAGCTGACAGCGTATAAGAAGGTGTAGAAGACAGGAAACAGTTTGGTCACATGTTGTAGTCGTGTCAGTGTGTTGCTCCACGTGTGTGTTTTAACTTATCATCTGCAGAATGTGCAAAGGGACGATTCTGCTGAAACTGATTTTTGATTTTCCTTTTTTTGGGTCCAAGTTATTTCATCTCACTCCACCCCCCCACCCACCCACCCAACCTCCATCTCACTCCACAAACCATCTCTGAGAACGAGACGCACACAAGCACATAACTGCTCATGTGAAACCAACACAAGTCACATTACTACACACACCCAGCGGGGGACAGAAAGCCGTGACACACAGGTGCTGATGCAGCTTAATGTCCAGAATAATTTAAAAACAAAGCTTCATACTTACACCCCCCCATTCTCTCTCTCACACACACACACACACACACACACACACACTTTTCACACTCCACCTCCCATAGTTCTCGGCCTGCACGCTGCCACGGCTCACATGAATTTTTAAAAGGATCGCTTTTATTACGCTTTGGTTTTATTTGCGAGCAATAACGGCACAGTGAGTAATACTGCACCCGGCTCCCAGCAGCCATTCCAGGGGGTGAGGATGGTGGTGGTGGTGGTGGTGGTGCTGGGGGAGGGGGGGGGTCGTTTATGAGCGTGCACACTGCAGCCGGCACATTGAGATATTTGCTGAACGGCAATTACATTCCAGCACAGTTGTTGGTTTGTGTGTGATGGTGCAGCGATGATGCAGAGATCTGACAGGGAGGATGGTTTTCACACTGTGGCGTGTGTGTTGTGTCAGTGTATGTGTGTGTGTGTGTGTGTGTGTGTGTGTGTGTGTGTGTGTCTCCTCATCCCTGAACTCAGACACAGGGGCAGAGTTCTGACAATGAACAAAATACAACCACCTCGAGCGTCAGTGCAGCGAGTGGTGAAACTCTGCTGTTCATTCTGAGGCTGTGGCTTTGTGTTGTGTATTGATTCTTAGAACATGAACATAATGTAACACAACAACACTAGAGTCTATTTTGTTAAGTTCCTGCTTCTAAAACATCTTAACGAACGGTGATATGAGAACATGGAGCTGTGACCACCATGAATATAGATCTTAGAATATTAATGTGTTCTTAAGATTATGTTTTGCTTGATTTGATGCTTTTAAAAACACCAGAACAGGGGGTGTGTGGGGGGGGGGGGGTTGTGGTTTTGGATCAACCATTCAAAGAGAATCATAATTTTCTCAAATAACTTCTATTTTTTCTTTCCCCTCCATTTTATTTTTTATTTTTTAAAGCTTCAAATCATTAAAATTAATTCCCTGGAATTAGGAATTAGTGTCGGCTAATGAGGAAATGACTTCACGCGCTCCTTCATATTAAAAGCATTAATTATTTGCTCTTGATGAAATGTAATTATCCTCTTTATTCCCCTCGTCATCTTCTCCCTGACGCTGCTGCTGTCACGTTTCATTGTTGTGTTACTTTCCTCATAAACACAACATCTGAACAGGAGGAGAAAGAAACTTAGATATTGTTAGTGGAGCCATTTAAAGAGCATGAATGATTATAATAGAACAAAGGGAACAATATTCATAATATGGGAGATTTATCTGTGACTCATTCTGTTCATCAGTGTAATGTTGAACACTGGGATGTGTCGTCCCCACTCACATATTTATAACTCAGGCAGAAAGAAACCACAACACAGAGTGAACCGTGGCACTCGGAGCCCGGAGGTGTCACACTGCACGTCAGCTGCTTCCCGGCAAATGTTCAATTACTGTGCAGAGCTTCCCCCCCGAGCGCTGCATGATCGCTCCTCTAAGAGAAGCCATTTGATTCTGTACATTACACGGCCGGGCCACAGGACACAGCTCACAGCTCAACGCTGAGCAAACAGGAAGCAGAAGAGGAGGAGGAAGGTTGAGAGGAAGAGGAGGATGATAATGTGCTGCTTCCAACCCACTGCAGGAATCTGACTCCGGCTCAGCGGCAGCAACTGGACACGTGTGGTTTCAGTTTCTGATTGAAATGAAACTGAACTGTGCAAGAAACTTTATATCCAATAAAACATTCATTTTATTAACGCACTTTATGTTTTGTCGAAAAGGGATTAAAAAGCCATAAAAGAGCCGTAATGTTGCACAGGGTGAAAATGAAATAATTCACTTTTATTAATCCACATAATTACGGAAACACCTGCAAAATATTCACCACCAACAAATCTAATTCCAGGGAATTAAACTTTGTTTCTAAAACAACATCCACATGTGAGTAGCAGCCACAGAATGGCTTGTTCTTTTATCATAGTTTAGACAAACTGTTTAAATACTGGAACCCAAAAACGTCAACTTAAATAGAGTAAACTTTCAAACAAAGAGTTTGAAAGTGCAGCAAGAAATCAGAGGGAGGAACGAGGGACAGTTCCTGACCCGGCGAGACCTTCTGAGAGAAAAGGCCGATTAATAAAGTTGATTGAGTCTTCACAGGCCAGCGGGCGGCTGGAGCTGTTCGTTCAGGAGAAGAAGGAGAAGAAGAAGAAGAAGAAGAAGAGGAGGAGGAAGAAGGGAGTGAATCAATTTGAGAAGCGGTGGAGCTGTCAGAGCGATCACATCATCAGACTCCGTGACCTTTGAGGCCGAGCGGCTTCTCCTCCTTCACGTGTGATCGACGGCCGATCTGCTCACAGGTGACGAGCTGCTCAGCTCTGTGGATTCATAACAGATCTCTACGCTGTAAAATCAGCTTATCTTTAATTTATTTAAATTGATGAAGCATTAAATTACTGGATGTTGAGGTGAAGACTGGGAGGATGCACTGGGCGACACTCAGGCTCTAATGCTGTGTCCAGACTCTGATGTTTCACTGGAGTCAGAAAATCCACTGGAATCGTCCAACAGAATTAATTAAGTTTAATGAGACGGCAGCTAAAACAAACCTATTTGTTAAGACTCATCTGATTGGTTCTTTTAATGGATTAAAAGGCCACGAAGGTTGAAGACGTGTCCACTGACATCTACTGGTGTTAAAACATATCAAGGATATTCACCATCTTGTCCTGTTTTATTAAATAACGGTGTCACATCACGTTTAAAATCAGATTTGGTATTTTTCTAATGGAATAACATTAAAGTGCTGACACAGGGTTTTTGAGACATGATTTTTAAACTTCCTGCCAGCACCTGTGTCACTTCCTGTTTCCATTTATAGCATCTTTCTGCATTATTAAGAAAAAGGGCCTCAGCCAACTACATTGGTTTTAAGGTTTAAAAAAAATTAAAAAGTATAAATGATGCCAATAAGTAAATAACAATATGTAAAAGATGTGAGTGATTGATGATGTAAAATTATCACAATAATTCCACCTGAGTTTATTACAAGACGCATTCAGAGCTCAAAGGGAAAAGTGAAGGTGACAAAGATTAAAAGTTTGAATTTACTCTCTCGTATACTTTAAATATTACTTCTTGATAGTTTTAGGTTCTAAGTTTTCATTTGTTGAAACGTTGAGTTAATATTCAGTGTCATTAAAATAAAAGGTGAAAATTAAAAATACAAAAAGGTTCAGCAGAGTTTTATTACATGCTAAAAGTTTTTAAAAAACGGAGCATCCTAGAGGTTGTGATAAAAGAATAATAATAATGAAACTGGTGCGGCACACACACACGCCCCCACACACACACACGCCCCCACACACACACACAGGCACACACATACAGACACACACACACACACAGGCACACCCATACACACACACACAAACACATACAGACACACACACAGTCGTGTCTCCATGACTCCAGAGGTCATTTTATCGACTTACATTCTTTTCCTGGAGACAAACTTAAACCATAGTTTCCACTGTAAACAGATTTGTTACTGGTCCTGACAAGGTCGGGGTTTATAAAGATTCAGATTTAGAACTTTTAATTAATTTGCATCTGAACGATCACACAAACAACGTCCGATAATACACGTGTCAAAAACCACGTGTCAACAAACAAATAGAGGTCGGTGAAGGACATCAAGATTAAGATTAAGGAGATGAATAAAGATGATACACAGACGTGTGTTATCATGTAATAAACACATGTCATGAAAGATGTCATTATTTTACGAGTCTAGTAATGAGTACACACACACACAGAGCCCCCCCCCCCCCCCCCCCCCCACATAGAGAACTGCTATGAGAACATGACTAACTTTTGTTCCACTAATGAGTCTCTGCTTGTTTCCCACATTTGCACCTCACTCTTCATTTCTCACCTAAAACTCATCCGAGGGCTTTTTTATCTTCCTCCTGTCAACACTGAATTTATTCTCCCTGTAAGAACAAACAAACAAAATGGCAGCGACACAGATTTCCATGTTAGCGGAGGCAGTAACGGCGCTCGCAGCAGCGGCGGTAATGGCCGCGGATAATAAACTCTTATCGCTCCTTTGCCATCTGCTCTCCATAAAGGAAGCGGGAGTTCTGCCCGAGACGCCGACGACTTTTCATTCCTCCAGTCTGCCGCCACCAGCTGGCACAGCGGAGAACAGGCCGCCGACCTGGTAGCTGCAAGGTCACGTGACACCTCAAATTAACAAGACAGATCACAGATATCTGTCGTCTCTTTCTTCAGAATCAAACTCCAGCTCTGTGAAAGTTAACATCCAAAATGATTAAAGTATAAAATACAGCCGAGCGGCAGGAGAGCATCTCTCAGGAGCCGAGGTGATTCCAGCACTCGGCATTAAAGGAAGTTAACGCTGACCTTTAAAAGTCAAAAACACTCGCTGCTCTTCTTCTTTATGTCTGTGACTTGATGCTTGACTCATAAAACACAAATATGAGACGCCGAGGAAATAATAAAAGATTCTAAAGAAGCTGTAAAAAAGACTAAGAATTAGATTTTATCATCTCAGTTTGAACAACTGACCCAAGATCTGAACTACCTGATGAATCATGATATTATAAAGTCCTCTGGGGGCCGTCAGTAATATCACTTGTTTCATTTCACCAAGAAAAAACAAGAATCAAGTTTCACGTGAAGTTGAGTGTTTGCAGTTGTTGATTGTTCATGTTTGTTTATGTGTCAGTCTCAGCTGTCAATCATGATGTCACCAAACTATTCAGAAATATGAAACTTGAACATCAGAATGATACGAACTACTCAGAAAGACAGAAACCATCTTTGAGAAACATGTATTTAGCGTCTAATTATATTTTTTATAAGTTTTCACCCAGGTTCCGTTTGTAGGCTATACTGCAGTCAGCCACTAGAGGGCGATCCAGATGTTTTGGCTTCAGTTGCAAGGAGCCGACATGTCGTCCATCTTTATGTTTCTGGTTAAAAATACAACGGAACAAGCTGCATTTCCAAAAGTCTAAAACTCAGCGATTATGTGTCAACTTAGCAAAAGTGATGTCTTAAAATTAGAATGTTTCTATCGTCACTAATGAACCTTATTCTCTCACTTCACCACACACACGTGTCCTCGGTTCTTTCTGCTTCTCAGCGACCTGGTGCATTAGAATCCTGTGTCTCACGTGAGTCGCTGCCGGCCGCTCTCTGCACGTGACTTCCTCTGAAGAGCGTGTTCCGTTCGGTCTTGACCTTTTCGCCTGAAGTCACGTTTCCTAATCAGACTCTCAGATGTGATGGTGTGCTGCTGGGGGGGGGGGGGGGGGGATTCGCTGTCTCCATGTTTGTGCCCCGTTGTGCCGCCACCGCTGCTGCCAGCGTCTGTTAGGAGGGGGGAGTGGACACGACACGACAAGGTGGGATGGGGGGGGGAGGGGGGGGTGAGAACAACATCGCATGTGTGTTTCATGATCATCGTGTAACGCTCTCGACTTAACGCTGAACTTTAAATGTGAATATTGATTTGAAATGATGCTTCCATTGTTTACAGGCAACGTGACAACACTGGTCCTGCTAATGTGGACAAATCCAGCACGAAGCACAAACATGCAAACTATAAACAACACACACACACACACACTCACACACACACACACACACACACACACACACACACACAGAAGAAGAGATTCTTTCACATATGAGACAAGCTGCTTTCAGACGTACACTGAAACTTTCTAACTTTTCCTACAGCCACTGTTTCCTGTTTGGAAAATGTCTGAGTGACACGGACGTGAAACGTGAAGAACACAAAGATCTCAGGATGAAGAAGAGGAGCCGAACACGAAGAAGACGAAGACGTCCACTTGGAAACACGAGGAGATTCCAGATCTTCTGGTGATGAGGGCCGACGCCGGTGTGGACGAGCTGTAAACAGGCTCCGCCCCTCTACAGGCTCGGACCCGACAACCTGCTGCTGCTGCTTCACATGTGAAGGACACGTCTGAAAACAGCTCATATGATTCATGGACACTTTAACGAGGACAAAAGTGAATGCAGAGATAAATCTGGACCCTCTCACGCCGCTGGCCTGAAGCCAGAGTGACCATTACTCCGCCTCCTGACGCCTGGAGGGACATTAACACCTCGACTCCTCTGGCAGATGGAGCAGAGGACACTCTCAGTGAGAACAGATTCATATAAACTTAAAATCATTAATGACAAATATGTAAACAAAGATTTCCTCCATTAATAATCCTAACAGATTATATTTGCTGATAAACAATTCTACATGTTTTTATCAGTAAAGTCTCAATTAAACAATTTATTCAAGGAAACTTTACTGAAGGACTTTACAGGAGTGAGAGTCTCGTCCTTTTTCCATAAACAGGTATTTGGAATAGAAAGAGCCAAGAATCATTAATCACACACAAACAGAGAGACACACATACTCATACACCCACACCGACACACACACACACACACAGAAAAAAGAACCTTCTAATGTCCTGCATTAGGATGATGAAGCTGCAGAGGGAGACATTACACAGCAAAACACAGACGACACACACACACACACACACACACACACACACACACACACACGCACACACACACAAACAGTTAGTTCATGAATACCAGGGTACAATTATTATTTAGTGTCAAGTCCAACAACAAAACTGACATGGAAATACATAAATATTCTAAATGTTATGAGACTGATTTGACTAAATCTAATATATAATATAAATATGATATTTGTCTTTCTGCTCTAGTCTGGTCCCAGAGCTCTGCAGTGACACAGAGTCCTGTGAGTCGTGTGGAGCAGGTTTTCCTCTGACCTCAGTGACTCTCTAACCTGGTGAGTGCCTCGCTCTCCGCTCGGCCTCCTGCTGCACACGAGCACATGAGCCGTGATTCAGCAGATGCTCTGGGATCAGTTCGCCCTGACCCACGTCTCCTGAGCCTCGGACCCGTCTCCGGAGTGAAGCCTGTTCCCTGACAGCTGTGAGGAGCTGGCTCCTGTTGGCTGCTGAAGAGCTCCACGCCACAGCTGAGCCACACTTTCTTCTTCTTCTTCTTCTTCTTCTTCTTCTTCTTCTTCTTCTTCTTCTTCTTCTTCTTCTTCTTCTTCTTCTTCTTCTTCTTCTTCTTCTTCTGTTGCATAGAAGATGTTTCGCTCGGTGATCCGATGTTTAATGGATTAGAGAAGTTTCATAAAGTAAAGATAAAAGTCCTACCTCTGTGAAGGAGGTTCTGTTTTTTTCTGTGTTTGTTTGTTTGTTTGTTATTTAGCAGGATTACATACATCGTCTTAAAGGCTACATCACTGCTCTATGTTCTGTGTGTGTCTCATCATTATGTCCTGTATATGTTATCTATCTCTATGTCCCTCTCACTCGTCACTTTTTCACTAATTGAAAGAAAACAGATATAGATCCAGATCAGGAAACCGATCCAGAAATGTATTTTCACTTTCTTTAACATTGTGCGATGCCACATTTAGCTACGAGTGATTCATAGAACTTGATTAAAAATGTGCAATTTGGTGATTCAGATAAAAATGTGTATCTAGTGAGTTAAAATGTAATTTCATATGGAGGAATTTGCTCTTTTAATGACATTCTAGGTTTAAAATATGCATTTAAATGGTCTTTTAATTCTAACAACAACCCAGTGTCTGTAGGTTCTTCTATCAGGCCTGTGGGTGATCATGAAATCTGAATTTATTTTTGCCCTTTTCTTAACAGAGGCACAAAGATATTTAAGACAATGATAAAAGAGAGAGAGAGGGATTAAACACAATCCGATAAATGAGATCAAACAAATGAGAATAAAAAGAATATCAATAAGAATATGTGTCAGACATTTCCAAAGAAAGACGGAGGATACAAAACTTTGTGATGACCAGAAATTACCTGAAGCATTTGGAGATTCAAAGAAAACATTTGAGAGATTTGAGTCTCAGACAGAAAGTTCAGCTTGAACTCATCGTTACTCAGATTTCCTCACGTCACGTATTTGAGCTGAATGAAGAATCGTCTCCGTCAGAAGTCTCAGGTGAACGTGAGGCTGATCTCAGACCCTCAGCGGCGCTGTCACTCACTCGTCTCCATCTTGTTTCCTGGTTGAGCGGATCTCTGAGTGTTTTGCAATTTCATTCCCCACACGGTTCAGTCACGTCAAGCAGAGATAAGACAATGTGCATCTGTCGCTGAGGATCAGCTCGGCCGCGCAGCCGAGGCGTGATTCTGATGAACGCCGTCTCGAAGCCAAACAGACGTTTAGAAAATCCAGTCTCCAGTTCCTCCATCTGATGATCTGTCATGTTCATGTGCTGGTGCGTTCACTGACTGGTCATTAGCTCCACTTTAAACCCTCTGATGGAAGCTTCCCTCTGATCGCTGATGGGCTCCAACATTAAATATGTTCACTTCCTCTTAAAACTTTGATTCCTCCTGCATTGAATAAGATGTTATCTGGTCCACATGGACACTGGAGCCTGAGGACATGTTTGAAAATGAATTAGAAAATGTCCGACACAATGTTGAGTCCAAAACTAGACTAATGACTCATAAAGTTATTGATTAAACCCTGAATAAATGGTTTGGGGCTATTTATCAATGAATTAGAGGCAATAAAAAGGAGGAAAAAAAGTCTGACATTTAAAGAATAAAGTAATTTAGAGAAAAAGAAATGTTAGTATAACGAGAATATTAACAACTTGTTTCTCAAGTAGCCTGAATACCCATTGTATTAGTTGTTGCATTAAAAATCTTAAAAAGTGGTGATGATACTTTTGTTGAGGTAGAATAGCGGACTTTTAAAATAATATAAATCAATTCACAAATTTCAAAAGTGACCCATTTTTAGCCAAATGCCTAAAAAACTAAATCTATAAAAAAACTGTTGTCTCTGTATGTTTGAGCCGGGGGGGGGGGGGTCGTTCACGTGAGAAACTAGGAAACTAGGAAGCTAGGAGGTTAGGAGTCTAGGAAACACTGTATTGACGTGAGGAGTCCCTCAGCTGGATCCCAGTGGACGTCAGACGGGAAGCCGAGCGGAGGCGGTCGATGGCCTCGGCCTCTGTGTGATGTCATGAGGGGAACAGACAGACGTCTGTCAGGGCCGGCACCTGGAGGAGGGGAACCATGTGACGGCTTCACCACGGAGCCCGACTTGTCTCGTTCTGTTCCTCTCACACTCGTTCTCTCAGAGCAGCAGCTTCCTGGCGGCGGATTCAAGGAGCGTCAGGTATTTCTGGACAAACCGCAGCAGACAGGCGGGTCGGCGCAGGGGGGGGGGGGGGGGGGGGGGTCGTGGCCCCGAGCTGAACGGATCCTTTTTATTTCAGCAGCGGTGACATCACAGCGGGTTTCAGGAATCTGATGTGACACGTGGAATGTAGGAGATGATACATGAAGATGCTTTTAAGATCGTTCGGATTATGGACGACTCTCTTTTTTTTGTCGTCTTCCTGGTTCAGAATTAAAGCTTTAAACAAAAAGCTCTTTACATTTTCTGTGTTTTATGATTGTTACCAGTTCGTCTGAATCTGCAGGTCGATGAAAAGATAAATGATCATCTACCTGCTACAGCCGTCTGGATCACTGTCTGCACGTGACACCTTCTGAAAGTGAAGCCATTTTGATCGCCTCCTGGTGGCTGGCTGCAGTATAGGTCTTCACGTCTGCCTCCACCTCCATCTAACCTGAGGAAATAAACACGTGATGAGACGTCTTTACATACATATATATAAACAAACTTGATCTGTAGTGAAGATGAACCATGTCCACCTTCTCCCACTCTCCAGGAACGTAGCTTAAATATACGCGATACAGGAGTGGCCATCTTGTGCTGGTGACATCACTTGGAGTTGAACGATGTTTTCAGGAGTTTCGTGTTTTCTTTACTTTTAATCTTTTGTAGCACAAACAAACTGCTCGAGTGGCAAAAACCAAACTTTGTTCCACTTCCTTTTTCTTCTCTGCTCATCAAAAAGGCTCCGAGCTCGCAGCCAAATTCACAGTCAACACATTAACCCAAACAACACAACATACAACACACACACACACACACACACACACACACACACACACACACGCCACAGGAAAAGCAGCCCATTCTCTTTTACCACTGTCACTCCACATTAAGGATGTTCACCATCCAACAACCTGCTGGGGGCTGCTGCAGCAACCTTGTGTTACGTAAGCACCTCACACACACACACACACACAAGCAACCAACACACACACACACAAGCAACCAACACACAAACAGACTTAACGTAAACTATAAACAAAAACTGATGCACACACAGACACACATACACACATGGACTATCTGTATTAAGTTGTGGATGAATATAATTTAAAACCAAATACAAATTCACACAAGTGCACACACTCATACATAAACTTTGTGATTGTGTACAAATATTTGAGAACTACAGAGCGCGAACACACACACACACACACACACACACACACACACACACACACACACACACAATTCTCTGTGGCGGCTTTTACTTTTCCGACCTTTTTAATCTGAACTTAAAATTTTAAATTTGACACTGAGCCTCAGATTTAAACGTCTGGACGTCCGGCCGATGGAGGAAAGACACAGACGAGGAGACACAAGGAAAACACCTGGAAAACCAAAGACAAATCTAAATGAAACTCAACCTAGGACAGTGTCTCTTTTTACCTTTGACCTTTGACCTGATCAGTGTTTGTTGTAGTAAATGAAGCTGAAGGGTGAAAAGAAGTTAAACGTGTAATATATCGTTATTCACCAGTTTTCATTCAGACGTTCTTCCTCCTCTCTTCGTTCTGACAGATGTGACAAACGTCTTCGGAGCTTCAGGATTAATCCTTCATGAAACTACTGAGGGATTACCCATAAGGCCTTGGGTGACAAACACTGTTTCCTGCTCGTTTGCTGAACGATCTCCTGCAGCGACGATCTTTGACGTCTTTGAAAACATCAGAGTCATCTTCTCTCCTGCTCCTCTTCATCGCTGAAGGTGTGATCACACCCTCAGTCATCATGAGGCGACCTCGCTGAGAGGCGGTTTTAAAAGACACAATATAAGAAAAGTCTAATATTCGTATTATTATTGTTTTTGTGTTGTCATTTATATTAAATGTGGTTTCATTGGGACTTTATGTGCCCTCTGCTTTTCTATATTTGTTTACATGCAGTGAACCAGCCCTCAGGTTTCCTCTGTGTGGAGTCAATGATCAGTCGGAGAGAGGAAGCAGTTTCATCAGCTCTTCACTGAAGAAACACACTCGAGGCTCATAAACCTCTGACGCTGTCGACCTCGACTTGTTTAGAGAAGTTACTAATTGAGAGAAAACACGTTAATCAGCTTGTGTGTTGAGATTTAAGGTTATAAACAGCAGCAGCTCCCAGTGGAGCAGTGATAAAACTCCCAGTTAACTTCCGCTCGGAGGATTTAAACCGACACGTTATCTGGAAGTTCAGGGACGATCGGTGGAGGGAAATCGAGCCGCTCTGGAAATTACAGAGGGTTCAGATCTGGTGTTATTTTCCTTCACCGTTGACATGACCTAACCCCATGACAAACCCTCTTTGAGGAACATTGATTTGACGTACAATTTCACTTTTACTTTTGTTTATATCCCATCTGTTAACATGGAGGGGGCAGGGTGTGGGGCCCAGCCACCAGGGGGCGATCAGACCTCACAGAAAACACAAAACACCTCCAGTTATATTGAGAACAAGCTTTGAGTCCCCAGTCAGGTTTGTTCACCAGGTTTAGAGTCAATAAACCAAATGAGTGGATCCATTCACACCCAGAGTAAAAAGCAGTGTTGGGTCTTGTCACAAATGACCAGAAGTGGCCCCCAGGGGGCAGTGTTTGCTTTCCTGTGGCCTCCTGCGCCTCCTGCCTGTTGTTTGGGCAACAAAAAACAATTAATCTGTCGTAGCCGCGACATAAAACGGATGAAATATAGATAAGGCCTCTGCTCGGAGATCATTAAAGATTCAGGACACAGATTGGAGAGTGGAGCTCACGTGAGGATCTGTGGCTTCGTGCCGGGCGCCGTCCGGCAGCCGGACCACAAACCACCGCACGCACCCGCGGCTCGGAGACGTGCACACGTGTGCACACGTCCTGCGGCTGATGACACATGTTCGGGAGCCGACAGCGGTGGGATGCAGTCGCCGCTGCTGCAGCACAACGCGCCACATACATCATTATTAAGCCATCACACACACGACTGAGGATCACAACACATTTAAATGTATTTGTGTGTCTCTCGCAGCGCGGCACGTTCCGCTGTGCGTTGGCAGATAATCACCTCCGGCCTTCAGAGCGTGGTGAGCGGAGTCGTACAATGTGAGAAACGACCTGAGGCCCGGATCATATCAACAGCAGCTCAAACATATAAGAGCTCAGTGTGTTTCAACACCATGTCACAATACATCAGGTTCAGCTCCTTCACCACATAAAAACTTAAATCTTCTCTTCTCTCACGGTTTGACCTTTGACCTGCCATCTCCACACGGCCTCAGTCCCAGGTCGCAGGGGTCGGCGCTCTCTTTAGGAGCGCTCCATTAGTCTCAGCGGTCAGCAGGCTCCGGGGTTCAGGCTATAACAACAAATATGAATTAATTAAAAAATATGAATATTAATGAAACCATCATTCATTATTCATTGATTAAAAAATCCAGCTTGTCAAAGTCTCATTAATTATCAGCGTCACGAGTGGACAGTCCAGTGTCCCCTTCTTAACTGTCCCCCCAGGAAACGGGTAGGAACCAAAGAATCAGGAATGTAAATAAGAAACCTAAACAAATATATTGATATTTATAAAATTATATTTACATATAATATGCAATGTATAGATGTGAAATATTGTAACAATTTAAATGAAATAAAAAAAGAATGTCTGCAGTTACTATGTATTTGACAAAGATACAGTTTCTCTATTTATTTGTTTGAGCTTTACAGTCGTCGAGGTTAACGTCAGATTTCATCGCTGAAAAATTCTTGAATCAGCCTTTTTTCAAAATATCAAAATATCAACACCACATTTAGTGGAATCCGTTTTCTGAGAATTCACGCAGACAGACAAACAAACGGCAGTGACAACACAACCTCCTGAGTCTTGTTTGAGTTTGTTGACCTTTGACCTTCATTGACATGCTCCTGAGAACTAGAAAGTTAAATCAACACAATGCAAGTTTTTGCTTTTACAGACAAAGTTTTAACAGAATATAAATGTTTGAAACTGACAGATTCTTTTAGAGCTTTTCTCCGCCTGCTGATGATTCATGGAGATTCATGTTCCCCAGAGGATGAATCATCGTCTTGTTGACCTTGTGACCATCAGCTAAACTTTTAAGGCTCCACAATTAACTGTAATAAATCATAATAAAACATTTCAAACACCACATTCTGCACCTGTTGTGGGACATGATCAACTGTTTGATTTATTTCCTGTATTTTGCCTCCTCACCAGCTGAATCTGTGTTTTTCCTCCACCTCCCTGTTTTCACGACAGAATTCACTTCTTGGTTTCTGTGCGTTGTTAAAGTCTCACGGCCGCGGCCTCGAATAAGAGAATTGACCGAGTCGCCTCAGGACTGCAGCTCATTAAAACATATTTCTCTCCTTGTCATGCAGACGCCTCGCGGCCACGAGCCTGCGCCTCCTTCTGGGTCCGGCAGCGAGATGTTAATGGGATTCATGAAAAAAGCTTTTTCCTGTTTCAGTTCGGTCGGAGACGAGTCGGCGCTGAATTTATTTAGCAGAGTGAAATTAAATTTGAGTCTGGACTGTTGCCATCTTTATATTCTGCACAAAATGAGTTTGGTTTTCATCTCATTTACATTCACTGAATTAACCTGCAGACGTGTTCTTTACAAAAATTGAAATTACTAATATTACATTTATAAAGTTTATGTTTTTAGATAACTATTGACTTATTGAAATTGTCCACACAGAGAGGAACAAAGAGTAAATGAGACGTAAGAAGCTGTAAGTTTGGTTCTTCAGCTGATGTAATTATTGATCAAATGTAAGTTAATATTACACTGAGCTTCCTCCAGTGACTGTAAATATAGATGAATGACTTGTCTCCACTTCCAGGAAGTAAAATATTAATTCTTGGATCCATTTAATGATCTGGATCCACGACAGAATTTATAAAGATCTTCCTCAGGTCACGTCCCACGTTTCCACAAAATCAGTTTAGCAGTTTTTTGTTATTTGACGTGTGCTTTCACTTTTTAGTTTGATCCGTGTCTCGTCTGCTAACATGGAGGAGGTGGGGTTTATGGCCTGCACTGAAAGCAGCCACCAGGGGGCAATCAGGATACGATGTACTGTTTACATGTACAGTAGTGTATAAAGATGTTAGAAGCAGTATTTCTGTGCACAAACACACAGTTGAGAGACTGAAAGAAGTTTCATTTAAAACAAATCAAACTGCGACGACTCAGATTAAATTAATGTCATTATAAATAATTTGGTTTTATTGACGCCTTCATATCTTTAAATGAATTATTCATATATCTGTCCAATCTTCCTCCTCACTCTGGATATTTCTGTCAACAACACTTTACTTGTGTAGCTTGCAACACGATCGTTTTGTGAACGCGAGTCACCCTGCAGAGTTTCAAGTCCAGTGTGTATGTGGGGGGGGGGGGGGGGGGGCACACAGACACAAAGACGACATGTACAGACCTGGAACCTGTTTGTTTGTCTTCTGAAAACAAGATAGAGACTGAACCTGAAACTCAAACACTCAATGCTTCGTTGTTTTTATGTACAGCTGTTATTCAACATTGTTGTGTGCGTCAGAAATCTCCTCGGTTTGTGTGTCTGTCTGCAGGATTACACAAAAACTGCAGAGTTCATCTGGAAGGTTAATTAAAGGCTGAGGACACCATGATATCTGGGTCATGTTTGGATTTGAGATGTTTGGTCCCACTGACATTCACACTCACTCATCTCAGCTCGAGATGTTTCCCCTCGTTTTCCACAGCAAACATTTCCCTTTACATATGACACAATAATTCAATACATGCATATATTCAATACGGTGATAAAGTGGCCAATCAACAGAGATATGTGCTCTGTGACGTGTTCATTGGTATGTATTAAACTGCATAATACATAATAAAAAAATTGTACTTTACTAATAAATGTACTGAGCCTCCCATCCAGTATCTATTCAGCAAAGTAAAACATTCACAAATAGAAAGACACTTAATAAAGTGCATGTTCACCTCTGCCAGGAAACAACAGTCGCCTTAGATTCAATTAAACCCAAATGAAAATCAACTTCACTCCAATATTTATTTTCTTCACATTCACGAAAAAGTCTTTATTGAAGCAAATGACAGAATAACTTGTTGGATCAGCTCCTTTGATCGAATCCTCTGCAAATGTTTCTGATCTCCTCCCTGAGCCACGTCACACATCCCTCCACCAGGTTTCAAGAACACAACGTCCTTAACGAAGATGAAGATAACAACACATATACTGATGAAGTTAACACAAATGTTTCTGACGTGTATAGGCAACGCATCCCTCTGATGTCACATGTTGTGTGTATGTGGATGAAAACCAGTGGAACAGAGCGTCTTTCATCCAATGAGTCGTTTCTGTACAGTCTGAACATCGTTGGTATTCTGTACACGGTGTGAACGCATGAAGCCACAAACACAGAGGAGGGGGAGACCTTTTGGATCTGAGCCATGGTCCCAGTGTGTGTCTGTTAGTGTGTGTGTGTGTGTGTGTGTGTGTGTGTTCGTGTTCACTGGACTCAGGTCAGGTATATTTACTGGACTGCTTTAAGAATTCCATCGGAATCACGCGTTCCGTGACATGAAAGCTGCCACGCGAGGAGAAAAGGTCGTGGGTAATTGAAAGTGTGACATTGAAAAGGCCGCGCAGAGGTGGAAGTGCTGGTCCCACTGGAAGTCAAACATGAACCGATCCTGCCCCCTGCTGGCGATACACGGGTGATGCTCTGTTGTGTGGGT
>NC_070633.1:28170396-28196644 GCF_947347685.1 Pleuronectes platessa
TGATGTTTACATTCATGACGATTGTTCTTGTTACTGTTATTTTGAGTATTGTGATTATTATTACTGTTAATATTATTGTGATTATTATCTTCAGTGTGTTGACGTCGCCTCTCAGTGTTTTTCACTTCTCCTCCTCATGGCTCATTTCCATGGCTGCGTGTCTATAGGCTGCTCAGCCGACTCCTGATTGGTCAGGAGGACCGTCCCCTCAGAATGAAGCTCTGCTCTGATTGGCTCTCTGGTGCCAACCTGCTGTGGAGCCTCTTATTTTTCCTCCTCTTCTTCTTCTTCTTCTTCTCTCACATCGTTATCATCACTTTTCCTCAGCAGCGGATCTGAACGAGTGTTTGTGTTGTTTCCTCTGAGGGGAAAGCGAGGAGCGTTTCTTTTCTCACCGATGACCTCGCTCTGAGTTGAACATGCAGAGCTCCAAAGGTTTCCAGGTGGAGGACTTCATCGCGGGATGGATCGGAGGTGAGCGGATCGGATTCTCTTATCTTTAGACAGATTCCAGGAGGTCTGGGGATAGACTGTGGGGGGGGGGGGGGGGGTCGTTCCATTTAGCTGCCTCCTCGTGTTTCTGTGAATGAAATAAAAACCAGTGAACACACACGCGCGCGCACACACGCACACACACACTGAATCTGCAGTTCAGGGGGTTTTGCTCCTGCAGCTCCTCGTACATGCAGCTCCAGTGTAAACAATGGAGGGACCCCCCCCCCCCCCCCCTCCTGTGTTCTCACTTCCGGTGTTTCTTATCACATGCACACGCTCACGCACTGTCAGTCGCTGCAGGTTCCTTGATGATGTGGCAAATTGAATTCCAGTAAGAAAAGACATTTTTTAAATGTGGAATACAGGCTGCATGTGCTGTGGCCGCTAGGGGCGCTGTTTTTGTGCATCTTGTTTTGTTGCATAAACAAACAAAGTGGGACTCGGCTCCTTCACACTGGAGAACATGAGATTCGTTCAGTTCATTAATAAAACTTGAATCCAGAAGAAGCAGAAACTCTCAAAGTTTAGTCTAAAAAAAGTTTATGTTCCTCTGAACAGAAGAAACATTTAGTTTTTTTTACGATTAACGTCAATTAAGTGAAGAGAAGATGTTTTGTGATGGTTTCACTCAACTGGAAATCTAAATGACACAAACTGTTGTTAAAGATGGTTTTGTTTTGTTTTTATATATATTTATTGATATTAAAATGGCACAATATGAAAAGTCTTTATGGGAAAATACACTTTTTTATTGTGTCTTAACTAGAATCTTAATCAGTAGAGCTACTACATCCAAAAAGTCAGAAACCATTTTATAAAGAAAGTGAAAAACTATTCAGATCTACATCAAAACAAAAAACAACGACAAAATAAACACAACATTATTGGATGTGGACTTTTTTTTATCTGGACTTTCAGTCGGGAAACTGTATGCTTTGTTTTGCTGTGTGTTGCCATGTGTTGTGTGTGGTTGAGTGAGGAAAACACACAAAGCACAGAGAGCAGCAGGAACAGCGGGTTAATAAGTGCACGCTCATTCACTGTTGCCCCAGTTTAACCAGTCTGCTGCTTAATTGCTCCCAGTTTTATCTCAGCAAGGACACGACGAGTGATTAATGCTTCTGAATGTAAAGTTGATGAAAAGCTCCTCGAAAACCGAAAATAGATTTGATCAGTGGAAGATATGAAGAGACGCAAAGGGGAGAGAGGGACTCTGAGTTTGACTGTTTCTTTCTTTCTGTCCTTCTCTTCCACGATGACCTGCTCGTCTGTCCTTCGGCTGCAGGAGCTTCCAGTGTGGTGGTCGGTCATCCGCTGGACACCGTCAAGGTATTTGAGATTCAGGATTTTTAATTCAGCCATCTTGTTGTTATATAAACCAACAAACACCTGGATTCGATCGAGAGTCATTGTCTTTTCCAATGTGCATACTTGGTTGATGTGCAGCTGCAAATCTTTAATTGGAAATGGTCCGTGGACCAGAAGCTGTTTTCTATTGACTTTAACTGTTGTTGTGTTTCGGTGGTTCTCTCTCTTCAGACGCGGCTGCAGGCGGGGACGGGCTACAGGAACATGCTGCACTGCATCCTCACCATCTACAGGAAGGAAACGGTACAGAATAATAATGATTATAATAATACTTCACATTTATAAAGCACTTTTCAAAGCTCTCAAAGACGCTTTAAGCATCGCAGACATTCTGTATCCACCGGGTATAAAGATGGACGACATGACGGCTCCCTAAAGTGAAGCCAAGGTGTCTCGCTCGCCCCCTGGTGGCTGGCTGCAGAATGACCACCCTGCCTCCTCCATGTTAGCAGATGGGATGGAACCAAACTGACTCTAGCTGCAGCGTCTGTTCGGTACAGTCGGTCTTTATTTCTGGATCGTGGTCGGGAGCAGAGATGCGTCGTCCATCTTTATTTAATCAGAATCAGTCGCCTCTGACTTGAGGCTTTAATCCTTGCTACGTCCGCAGAAGAGGTTCTGCCCCCCCGTCAGTTTGTTTGTTGGCTAGTTTGTGTTTGTTTGTAAACAAGATTACGTAAAAACTACTTTACAGATTACAACACAAGTTGGTCAGGGAGGAACTTTCTCTACCATTGAGAGGTGGAGCCTCTGCCTGTCAGGGGTTTGTGCTCTTGGAGTTCTCTGTAGTAAATGGTCTAAACTATATTTACATTGTTTTTGAAATTTTCTTACCTTCAGTTCCATTAGTTTGATGCATTTTTTATAGAAAAGTAGTTTTTTGTAGTTGTTTTAAAAGTTAGTTAAGGACGGGGACATACTTTGTGTAGTGGTATTCATGAGTGTGTGTAGTTTGGTGCAGGTTGATTGAATTAGTGGAGACACCAGCTCGACTGTAACTTTCTGCTGTAGGTAAGTTTAGTGCAAAATAACTTTACAGGCCCAAACGTACCAGTTTCCTGAGGCCCAGACAATATAAAAGAGAGTTACATCTAATTAGTGGCTTGTTGTTGTTCACACACTGACTTGATATAGTTTGTTTGTTCTGCTGCCTCAGTTTCTCTTCAGGAATCCGATGTGAATGGGCTCAGCTGCGTTGGGTCGATTCCCAGCGGCAGTGAATCTGAGCGCTGTCGAGTTCTGCAGCAGAATTCTGCAAAATGAAACTGAGGGAATTGAGCAACAGGCTGAAAACTCATCTGCTCCGAATGATTCATGATTTACAGTGTGGGACGGATCCTGTGACAGCCCTGGTCACATGATGGTCACATAGTGGACAGCTATGTGCCCCCCCCCCCCCCCCCCCCCTCCCCTGTTTGGAGGGAAGACTTTTCCACATGATCTACATATTTGGCAGCACCCCCCCACTCGTTTGTCATTCTGAGTGTTGTTGGCGCAGGATTAAAAACCCAAAGTGCACGCTACAGTCTGAGATTTCAAACTGTTGGTTTTCTTCCACCTCTTGGAAAGCTTCTGTGAATGTCACGTGTTTCCTCTGTGTTCCTCAGCTCGTGGGGTTCTTTAAGGGCATGTCCTTCCCACTGGCCAGCATCACCTTCTACAACTCGGCCGTGTTCGGCTTCTTCAGCAACACGCAGAGACTCATCAGCAAGTACCGCTACGGGGACGGGCGGCATCCGTGCGGCCTGCTGGACTTGACCGCGGCCAGCATGCTGACGGGCCTGATGTCCGTGGGCCTCGGGGCGCCGGTGGATCTGGTGAAGATCCGGCTGCAGATGCAGACGCAGACGGTTCTCGCAGGTAAATCAGGGCTCGTTGGTGTCGTTGGGTTTTTTTCTCTCTCGAGCAGCAGAAAGAAGGAGAAAGATTCTGAAGCTGAAAAGTTATTTTCTGTTTCTCAGGAAAACAGCTGCAGATAAACAGCTGTGAGGCAGACAGGGCGACGCCCACTCACACCCGGCCTGTCACACCACAAAACGTGTTTTAAATTTTTCTTACAAAGCTCAAGAAAGATCAGTCGTTGTTTCTCTAATACTTAGAAAACAGGAATAGGAAAATAAGGATAAATAAATGTGTATAAAATATTATAATATTCAGATCGTGATGACATGTTGATGTGTCCTGTCGTCGTCATGACTGGTTTTGAACACGATATCTCAAGAGCACCTTCATGGAATATCTTCAAATTTGGAGCAATCATTCCGTTGGACTCGAGGATGAATTGATTTGACTTTGATGGTCACAAGTCAAGGTCACAGATTGTTTGGCCTTGTGAATATGTTATCTCTAAAAACGCCTCGAGAGAATCCTGTCAAACTCAGTTCAAATGTTCACATAGACTCAGAGATGAAATCGATTCAGTCAAAGTGCAGTTCAAGTTTCCATGTTTTTTTACATTTTATTAGACTTTAAATGGATTATTTGAGAAAATGATCAGTAAACTTATAGAAATGGAAGCTGTGGTTACTGTTCAGTATCTGGTTGAACTTATATTTCTGGTTGACTTGTGTTTAATCTCTCAGTTAAACAATAAACTACTAAAACCGAGGTCAGAAGTTTAATGATGTGACGCATGAAGCGTTTATTTGCTTCACATTTGTTTATGGTGTCGTTCAAGCTAACCCCCCCGTCATGATGTGATGACGCAGATCAGGTTTATACTTGAATTAAAGATTTTTAGCACAGTGCCATAACATTTATTGTTTCAATGAAATGTTTGAAGCTCTTTTTAGTGAGTGATGCATCTGCAGCTTAATGATTTGATGAATCTGAATGTGATTCACAGATTAAACAGAAACAAACCAATTAAGAAATATGAGTTTAAAGCCCTGACCTCCTCATCTTGTTTTTTTTCTCCAGAGAACTTGAATCTGGCTGGAAACGTGTCGAGCGGCTCCAACATCCCTCTGCGCTCGGTCAACCTCCCCAGCCAGACGCTGTACCGAGGGCCCCTCCACTGTGTGGGCAGCATCCTGCAGAGCGAGGGCCTCCAGGGCCTGTACCGGGGGGCCGGGGCCATGATCCTGAGGGACGTCCCCGGATACACACTCTACTTCATTCCATACACCATCTTCTGCAACTTGTTGAAGCCCGATGCTACGTCAAGTCCTCATCCTTGTTCCATCATGCTCGCTGGAGGACTGGCAGGTAAAGTACAGTTTATTCTGTGATTACTGGGGTTGAGTTTAATTTAGATGCATTAAAATACATAGTAGGCATTAAAAACTATTTCACAGGATGAATTAATTAGTTATTATTTATTTTATTCAGATTTTAAATCAGAAATCAGGATAACCTAATTTTGTCTTGTCGGAAATTTACAGGATAAATACATATAGATCTTTTACAAATGGATTATACAGATTATATAAACAGTTATTACATCTTTTATATACTTTAAATGCAGATACATCAAATATCACGTATTTCTATGCTGATAATACAGGATGAATAATTAGTTATTACATCTTTAAATGAATAAACTGGTAATTACATCCTCCTGACGACACACTGACAGGAAAGTTGCTTCCTAGTCCGGAAAGGAAAGAAAAAACTGGATTCAAGGCCTGTTGAAATAAAAAGTAAACAGTGCCTTTGCTTAATATTTATACACTTCTTTTTTTTGCTTTACATACGACTGCACGTTTCATCATCGTGATCACACACTTCTCAAAGTAGCTGCTTCCTGCTGCAGCCTCTTTACTCACACATCTGTTTTTATTGACCTGTCGTGATATAAATACAAGTGAACTCATGTAACGCTTATGAGGAGGGTTGTAGATATAGTGTGTGTGTGTGTGTGTGTGTGTGTGTGTGTGTGTGTGTGTGTGTGTGTGTGTGTGTGTGTGTGTGTGTGTGTGTGTGTGTGTGTGTGTGTGTGTGTGTGTGTGTGTGTGTGTGTGTGTGTGTGTGTGTGTGTGTGTGTGTGTGTACTTACAGCCGACCATGTTTCAGTGTGAGTGAATGTGAGCTGTGTGTGGAGAAACAGTTGGAGCCTGTGTTGATGTTGATTTTCGGTTTAGCAGGAAAATACCTGAAGCCTTTTTTCCATATGTCCAGAAAACTAATGCATGTTCTCCACAGTGTTTTAAAAGTCTTTAATACAACCTTCTTGATCCTGATCCTCTGGGTTCAAGGCCACTCAACTGAGACTGTCTCCTCGCCGCCTCTCTCTCCTCTGTCCTCTGTCCTCATCCGTCTACACCTCTCTTCTGTGTTTGACACGGTGAACACCGGATCCTTACTTCCTCCCTTCAGGATCTGGGTGTCTCAGGCGCTGCCCTCATCTTACCTCAGAGGTTGCACGTAACTTGGAGCGGATCTGTGTCAGAACCTTGTCCTCTCGCTCCTGGGGTGTCCCTCAAGGTTCCGTCCTGGGTCCCCTCCTCTTCTCTCTGCACACCTACTCTCTCGGCTCTGTCGTTCACTCACATAGCTTCTTTATACCACCTCTACGCAGATGACACCCAATTAATTCTCTCTTTTCCCCCAGTTTGAAACTCAGGTAGAAGCATCAACATCTCTCAGTGGATCTCCACACATCACCTGAAAATGATCAAGCTTTTCCATCCAGGGAACGTCCCAATCTGACCCGTGACCTTATTATCATTACAACAACTCCGTGGTAGCCCCCGACCCAGACCGCACGGAACCCTTCACAATAAAAGTCCCAAACAGATACACTGCTTATAATGACAGGAAACACAAATTCATTGACTAACCTTCCACAATAAGGCAACTAAATAAAATAGCTTACAATAAAAATGAATCTTTCGGTTCATTAGATATATTTTGATTGTTGTGTGTCTTTTTGCTTCTATAGTATCAATAATCGTGAAAACCTTTAAAACCGTGATATTTCCTGTGATAATAATCGTGGCACCCTTATCTCACGGCTAGACTACTACAACTCCCAGAATGCAGCAGCTCTACTGGTCTTCAACCTAAGTTTACTCACACTACTCCGTTCCTCCGCTCTCTTCACTGGTTACCAGTAGCTGCCCGCCTTTTGCTTACCGTGCGATGAACGGATCGGGTCCAGTCTACATCCACTCCGCTCTGCATCGGCCAATCGGCTGCTCCCTCACTGCGAGGGACAGCTGTCACTCAACCACATCACGACTCTTTGCTGTCCTGGCTCCTGATTGGTGGATTGATCTCCACATCGACATCAGGACAGAAGAAAGTCTCCACATCTTCCCCTGAAGGCTAAAGACACAACTCCTCAGACTTCAAGAAGATGATGTCTAATAAACCAGCGTCTACTGTGATGTTGAGAGACAAAAAGACAAAAGTTAGTTGCACGAACATGAACTTTCTAGTTTGTACTTACTTGATTCTTGCAGTTGGGTTTGCTCCCTCCTGGTTGAATGCATGAAGGCTTGGATATGTAATGTGATGTTAATACATTTAGTTAGGTCTTCATTTTGTTCCAGTTCATTTAATGATCATTCTTGTGTGGTTTAAAGTTGTTGGTTTGGTGGTTTGCACGGTTTGTAACGTCTCTGTGTGTCGTCGTTCTTTCTGATGCAGATATGAACAAAACCACAACTTAGACCAACGTGGAGCCGACACCTGAGTCAGAACTGATCTCAGTTCACTCAGCTGCTCTGCGGGAGAGGAAACCCTCTGTGTGTCTGTAGCGTATCGAGAGTTATTCTCTAATCGCCCACTTCACTTTATCTTCGATGATGAAGAAGTGTCAGTAATTCTGAGTCGTGTTTTTTTGTGTTGTGCTTATTTCACATTGTCTGTTTGTTCCGCTCTGACTGCAAGACAATCAAACCAATCTAATCAACCAGAGATGGTTAGTTTTCAGATTTCACAAGCAGCACCTGAATGCACCATTAGTTGTGGTGTCTGTCTCTTTCGAGGGTCGGAGCAGGTTCAGCTGACGTCTCTTGAGTTGACCTTTGACCCCTGTGTGCCTCTTCTGCCTTCGTCTGCTCGCTGAATGTCTTGACACTGATTTTCAGCGAACAAGCCGCAGGGAATTGAACCCGTAACCCTGGAAATGTCTGTGCCTTGCCTCACCTGACAGAGACTAACGGTTGCCCTCCTCTTCCTCAGGGTCCATCTCCTGGGTCACGGCCACGCCGGCCGACGTGGTGAAGAGCCGCCTGCAGGCCGACGCCCACCTGCAGAGGAAGTACAGGGGAATCGTACACTGCATCGTCCACAGCTACAGGACGGAGGGAATACGGGTCAGCCTTCTTATATACATATTATTATATTATATATATAGTGAATATTACAATCACTGGTGTTCTGCAGTTTCACACTTTGAGGACAAAGGTTCCAAGCCTTATAAGTAAAGTAGTAAACCGAGGAAAACCTCAAATATCTGATGGCAGAAATTCAACCTAACTAAAAAGTAGCTTCAGGTTCATTTATTATAAAGTATAAGTATGTATTATTAATACAATTAGGCAAATTAAATTACAATACAAGTGATGGAATGTCTTAAATACATTTACATCAGATGTGTGAGGCTTCAGCAGGGTTTCATAGCAGACGTGGGCCACGTCCCAACACGTACAGGAAATAAAACTTTATCTTTACTTGATTACAGAAGTGTTTTATAAATAATGAGAAGCCCTGCAGGAAGGTCAGCAGCAGAGAAACAGTATCAGCTGCTGAGCAGATGTTTAATCTTTCAGAAGTGAGACTTTAAATACATGTGCAACGCAGACGAGTCAGTTCTCAGAAATCAAACTTGTCTCGTACGGACGTGATTCTGTCGTCCAATCAAAACGCAGCGTTCAGACGAGCCCGTTCTGTCAGGACTCGAGTTTCAACACGGACCGAAAACTGCTTCACATCCAGATACATGAGAAACTGACTCCTGATGGACACTGAGCAGGAAGCTGCTGATTAATCAGAGGAATGTGAATGGAGGGAAAAAAATATGGATAATATCAGTTATTTAGATGAAACCATTCAGCTGTCATCTGAAGATTTGATGTTAATATGTCACCACTTCACATCAGGTGTTGAATCACAACTTGGCCTAAAACAAACGAAGTTGCAGCCAAGTGTCACGAGTTCATCGTGTCAAAGGTCAAAGGTCAGAAAACGACCTGAAACCACCAGACTGGAAATAATCATCAATACCAGAGTCTCTGTGTTTCTGTGGAAGGGAACTGGTCGACTCCGGTCACCTGACCATCACAGATCAATGAGTCGAGAACTTATTTAACTTTTCAAATAAAACGATTTGTCTTTCCATCAACAAAATCAATGACATGAATAACGTTTAAATTTAGTTTCCGGGCCCTGAGACACTGGATATCATCTCACTGCCATGTTTCACAGGGCGACTCGTGAATCAGTCGTGTCTGTACTTCTAGAAACAGGACTTCAGCTGTGAGAAAGACCCATCAGGACATATTTAGAAATGAAATATAAAAACATACATTTAATCAGAGTGTGTTTTTGTGCAGGTTTTCTTCTGTGGAGCGTCGGTCAACGCCATCCGAGGCTTCCCCATGAGCGCCACCATGTTCCTGACCTACGAGCTCTCCCTGCAGTTCTTCAGGAGCCTCTAGGACGAAGGACTCTCACTCCGCTCTAGAGCAACAGGAGCCTCCGCAGCTCTGAGACAAGACATCGACAGCAGCTCACATTCTGCTGCTCCGGGGTCTGGAGTGAAGTTTGAGCAGATGTGAAGACTTTGAGGACTTCAGGGTGAATTAATGACAGAATGAGATTCAGTCTCTTCTGCTCTTCTTGTCCCACGAAGACGGGTTCATCGATGCTGCGTCTTATTTAGGATTTTCAAAGTGGGAGGCGATCGTCTGCAGCGGAGACTCCGAGTGAAAGTGAAAGAAAATATGATATGAGATCTAATATTAGTTATTAAAGGCAGAAGAGTCTGAGTCGCTCATTTAGTTAAACAGAGTCCGACTCTATTAAAAGTCGTTTTAATCTGTTGAGGTGAATCTGAAGTCAAACAGCAGAATTCTGTTATTTCTAATAAGTCAGGATGAATCTTTCAAACTTTGAATATTAACGTTAATAGTTAGCAGCAAATATAAAGCATCGTGTACGTCTCGGTTAGAATTTGAAACATCCACCTCCAGTCATGTGACGTCTCTTCTTACACTTTGGCCTCAGACCCACAGACTGTCCCCAGGTTCAGGTTCAGGCTGCAGGGGAGGCGATGGCCACCAGGGGGCCTGAACTCTGTTATCCAAACAGACCGAAGCAGCAGTTTATTAAATGGTAAAGAATTATGTTAATGAAGCGAATAATAATGTCGATGATCTCGTTATTTAAGGGGAGGAGTTGAGGATTTCTTTGATTTTCATCAGTTTCACCAAAGAACAAGTTTTTCTTTATGATTTTGATGTTTGAGTTCTGATGCTTTTTCCTGGAAAAGAGCAGAAAAACAAGAATCCTGTGTTATTGCAAAGTTTGACGCTGATTTGTGGGTAAAGAGAATCTTTGAGATTTAAAACTTGGTCACAAAAACAACTTTAAATAGTTCAGACGAGTTTCCACCTCGACAACAGATCAGCTCTCGACCTGCAAATCTCCAAATCAATGTTTTTAGTCTCAATGTGAGACTCAGTGAAGAAAGGGTCTTTGCACTTTGACCTCAGCGAGACGGAGAAATACGACTTCATGCTAAAACAGAGTTTAAATATTTTAAGGAAAGAGGATTCACCACAAAGCCGTGAATCTAAATTTAATATATTTTTTCAGTGTTTCATTTGTTTTTATTCCCTTTTAGTTTTGATTCTGTTTCTAAATATTCAATTCAATTAATTTAATTTGAGTTTTAAAATAATAGTTTTAAAGCTAGAATCAAATTCACATTGAACATGACAACGTCACATGTTCTGTGTGAGTCTCCCATGTTGCCGTCCACATGTGTGTAATATTATATTTGTGTGTTTCTTATATTAAGAAAAGTGAGTTTACAAGTTGATGCCACTTTAACATGAGCTTTTTTCACGATACTATTAAAATGCATGATTCACACAATGAGCCGTTAAAGCAAAGTTTTATATTATTGCTTTTCTATTCTGCAGCACAAATATTCAATCAATAACATGTAACCAGGCTCGTAGCATCGATACCTAAAACAATAATTACTTTCACGATTTAAAGCCTTAACATTTAACGTTGTGTTTAGATTTACTGCACCAGAAAGTGTTGTTTTTATATTTTAAGACATATTAATCTGCGTCCTGAAGCTACTGATCCTCCAGATCTCTGCACACAGCGGATATCTCTCATTTTGGAGAGAATACCCTGAATCATAACGTAGCCTCTGCCTAATAAGTGATATCTTAAATTGTTTCCTTGTCATGTAAATACTTGTAAATATGTGAACTGCCATTCCAGCTGTTGTGGAACCAGACGTGTCTTATTGTACATAAATAAAGCTTCTAGAGTCCCGGGCGGCTCCGCTCCCTCAGACGTGTGCTGTGTGATACTGAGACCTTATCAGACGAGCTCTGTGTGTCACAGCAGGAGGTCGGTTCTCAGCCCGATGGGAAGAGTCGGGCTTCAGAGGAAACAAAGGCTGACGTTGGCCGAGTGCCTGCAGGCGGCTGATAAGAGTCCGAGCCCCGAGGTCACGACCTCTGTCAACTGTTCCCTGTATGGATTCACCTGAGCCTGCGATGCTGCACAATGTCCACGAGGTGGCAGTGTCTCAACAAGAAAGTCAAGCAGCAACTGAAAACCTGCAAAATACAGATTAATATCATATTAATGAGTAAATTGAATCATATTCTGATTTTTAAATTCCAACCTCATAATACTTTAACTTCTTCTTGCTTGAGTTTCAGGTGAACAAATAAATAATGTCACAAGGATTAAGAATCATTTTAATTAGCTTATTTTAAGGCATTAATTCATCACAAGTGGCAAATATAACTGATCTAATGTTGAAAGATAAAATTCAGTTAGGATTTTTTTGATTATTCAGTTTAAAGCTCCTGCGTCTTTTGGTTCCTGTGAATCAGAGTCAAAGGTCTGATTTTCAGGATTTTGTGTAGCTCTTTGTTGACTTCATGTCAGTTTGTCTGTTTGTTTAGTTCATTAGTTTATTCCCAGCTGCTCTCGAAGGTTTAAACAACAGAGACTTTTAATGTAAATCCTGTTTTCTGATGTGAAGGCAGCAGATCAACAGCTGGTTTCATGTCGGTTCAGATCAGAACTGAAGCTCTGACCTGCTGCAGAGGTTCTCAGCCCCCGGAGGCCGCCCCCCCCCCCCCGTGTCTCACCTCTGATGTCCTCATGTTCTACCTGTTCACTTTGCTACATGCCACAAGGAGGAGGTCAGGAAATGTGCTCGCTCTCAGGGACGCACTGGAGAACAGATCTTTGTTATTCAGATGACATGTTGCAGAGGCTGTGGGTCCTGATTCAGGGAGAAGCTGTTAAATCATGGAGCTGATGGATAAACACACAGATCCAAGAAGATCTGGTTCTGTCCTTCAAGTCGGAACCAGGACGGACAGAACACATCCAGATTCTTCAGTGTCAGCTGTAATTTATCAGTGTCCACTCAGATTCGTCCCCTCGCTTCCTTCCTCCGTCTCCTCTGTCCTTCCTCTCGTCTCCATCTCTGGACGCCCTTCATCCATCCTCTTGATTTCTCCTCCTCTTCCTCCTCTTCCTCCTTCCTGTCTTTATTCACACGTCGAATGTCAGTGATTTTCCCTCCTGGACTTGACCCAGTGCAGCTGAGGTCCCACCCCTACACACACACACACACGCACACACACACACACACGCACACACACAGCTGATGGTTTACTGGTACTTGCGGCCTGATTGCTTTTGTGAGTCGTTATAAAAACACTGAAGTAAATTTGACAAAATTTATTTTATCTATTTGTTTATCGTTGTCATTTTGTTCTTTTTGTGTATTTTATGAGCTGTTGCTTGGACAGACCCTATTTGTGTCTCTATAGCTTTCAATGCTTTATAATTATCTGTATATATGTATATTCAGTCTGAAACTTTTCTTTTGATGAAATAATTGAATAGTAAAAGAGTTATTGTGTTCATCCAGAAACCGACATTAGCAGAAAGTTATTTTTACAGTATTAGAAACATTAACTTGAACTTTGTGCTCAGCAGGTTGATTCACAGCTGAGACGTGAACTCAGTCTGAGCTGTTAAATCCTGACACTGTTTGGTTTTTCACTGGTTTTTCATTTAACTCCATTTCTCTTCCTACACGGAGAAAAAGAAAATGTGATTTTCCCTCAGGTCTGTTTGTTGTGTTTGAACAGAAACGTGTAGAAAATATAATTACGCCTTTTCTAAAAGAACACAGCGTGTACGCCTGCCTTCAGAGGAATGAATTTAAATAACAGACACACACACACACACACACACACACACACACACACACACACACACACTGTAATACCCCCTCTGTTCTTGGCATTTACAATGTGAGCGTTTGGTGGAATAAGCAGCTAATCTCTCTCTGCTCATGTAAATGTCTTTTGTTGACTTTTCCTCTGGAGACAGAAAATACACTGAACCACTTCTCTGTTCTTCAAGTGAAGAAGTGAGTCCCCCCCCCCCCACATACACACACACAAACACACACACACACACACAAACACACACAGACACGACAACGCCCTGCATGTGTGTGAATGTGGTGAAGCATGAAACATGATGTCAGTGTGAATTATAAACACTCATCATCAATCCAGAGAAAATGATTCAGTGACATGTTGAGATTTATGGTTTTTCTTTCATATCTTTGTAAATAGGATCTTTGTATATTGAACCATTGGTCTGACACAGGAAGACATAGACGTCCCCTGGGTCTAGTTTTATGACATTTTAGAGATTATATTATTAATCAATTAATTAAAATAGTTTGCATATTAATTGATGATTAAATGAATCCTCATTTGAAATGTTTTCTGTCTTTTTTTTTAACAGAAGAGCTGCACCTCCTGTTTATTCCAATTCATATTCAGACTGTTTCTCTCTGTTAAACTGATCAATAATTTGGTTTTTAAAATCTTAACTTTGTTTTCAACCAACCAAAAACTGAAGTTGAAAATGTCTCTGTCAGAAGTAGACTGACTCTTTCTGGAACTGGTGGATCTACTGGGAACTGATGGATCTGCTGGGAACTGGTGGATCTGCTGGGAACTGGTGGATCTGCTGGGAACTGGTGGATCTACTGGGAACAGGTGGATCTGCTGTGAACTGGTGGATCTGCTGGGAACAGGTGGATCTGCTGGGAACTGGTGGATCTGCTGGGAGTCTCTTCTGGTCTCTGACTCGTCGACTTGCAGCTGCTCCGTCTGCTCGACACAGAACTTTGTCACCAGCTTCTCACAGTTTCTCATCGAGAGGAACAGACGCACATTAATATCACACTTTGCTCTTTTTGGGCCGATGATGGATTCAAATGAACAACAACTTCTCACAACCAGTGTGTCATCGCTTTCAGCCTCGTGCTGAACAGGAAACTGACGACTGGTGTTTCTCACAAACTTTGCTTCTCACCAGCAAAGTTCTCAAAGTTCTGTGACTTCACTTGTGAGTTGAAACCCAAAGAAGAGATTCACAGATTTCAAGGTAAACGAATGTGTTTCTACTTTAAAACCTTTAGTGTCTCACACACTGAACAGCTGTGGCTGGTTTGGAGGATTTGTAGATTTCTTGGCCTGTTGCCTTTAATCAGCTGAATAATATTTTCACCAGGAGCTTAATTAACCGACTGGAATATGAAGTCAACTATTTAATTACACAAAATATTTCTTTAATTAAACAGCTCAGTCAGTGTTTCCCTATTACAAACTATGTACTTTAACTTACTTTAAATTTAAAATACGAATTTAAATTATTAAAGATTGATAAATCCTAGTTATTGAATTAATGAATCTGTTTAATGTTTTCTCGGCTCATGTTCCATCATTTCATGCTCATTTTAGTGTAGTTAAGAAAAGTTAATAATAATAAACTACCCATAATCCAAAGCAGTAAAGATCGGTGGAACTAGGTTTTGTGTGAATTTAAAAATAGTTGAAAATAGAGTTCATATTGTTTGTGGGCAACAATTCGAGTCACATTTTTTCAGCCTGAATCCTTCACATTTTGGAAAATGAAAGTTTTTGAACTTTCGTACAAGTCCTGAAACTCGATTGATATGATTTTATTAATCTATTCACTTTATATATGAAGCATCAGAGATTATGATATCCTGAAAACTTAAGACTGTTTATAAAAACCTATAATAACAACCTGAAAAGTCTCAAAGATTTGACTTCATGATGATTTATCAGACTTGATTAAAACAACAGTAAATATGACCTGAAACTCAACATAAGGCTTTTTTCATCTTGAGCTAAAACATCACAAGATTCCAATTAAACACAATAAAGTCTCGATATGATTTTAGAGACAAAGCGTAGAATAAAAACACGGGTGAGCTTTTTATAAACCTTTTTTTTTTATTAGTGTTATGCATTGAATTTCCAAAAAGAATGATTCATTTCTATTGATGAGACAGTTTTACAGTGATTGGGCTCCACACATAATATGTGACATGCAATTAAAGGAGAAAAATAGCAAAAAAGAACTCATATTATTTTACAATCTTAACCTCTGCACCCTGAAATGATTTTTCACCCTGAAGTAAAAAGAAAGAGCTTCTTGATTCAGGTCACGGAACTTGGATAAAAAAACGTTCCCTTTCCACTGTGGAGCTAAAGGGACCCTGCCAGGCACTGGGCCCGATCACTGTGGTGCTGATGGGACCGTCCAGTCCAGAGCGCCCACTCCTCAGACGCCGCAGCGTTGCCGTTTTAACATTTCAACGTATCCTAGTGCAAATGCCAAAAGGACTGGAATGTATTCAATGTGTTTGTCTTCACAGTAAAAGTTGTGCTCGCGGCTGAGAAGAAGAACTCCGAGGAAGCTGACGAGCTTCTTCTTATCGGGGGAAACGTTCACCGAGACCGAGGAGCTCATGTCCGGATGTCGTGGCAGGATTCAAGCGGTTCTAATATTCATCAGGTCACGAGGAAATGTCAGTTAAGAGGCAAACGCTACGGCGGCGTCACCGCGTTCAGGGAAAGTGAAGCCGCGTCTGGAGTCGGATGAAACATACAAGTTTTTTATTTTCTAATATATTCTGTGCATCACTCGATTGCATTTCTTTAAACTCACACAGCCTTCAGCAATCTGCCAGTATAAAGTCTTTTGTGTTAATGTTTCTATTCATGAGAAGATCACCGAACCTAGAGGGGAGTGTCTGCTTCCTGTTTTCTGGCGGGAGGACGGATGGCAGCTCTCAGATCTGTGAATGTTTCTGGGCTCCTGACAACAGAACGTGTTTTGATAATCCAGTTTCTCAGTCGGTTAAACATCTCAGAGACTCAAACCACCCGTCGGTGGTTTGAGTCTCTGAGATGTTTAACGTCCTTTCATTTCTAAACCCACTCGTGTGGTTTCCATCCGTCTCGCTCACCCTCTTCTACCTCATACACACCGACCTAATACACAGTTTATACACGTCCATGTGAAATAATACCTTCTCTCTATCACATCTACTCAAAACAAACAACTTCTGGGTCTCACACTAAACCGAGGATGCTTCTAAACTGACAAACACGCTGCTCTACACACAACCAGGATCTCATGCAGAGTTTAACGAGGACACTAATGAACCTCCCACACAGACCACATGGTAATAGCCCTTTTCCCTTTTCTGAGGCAGTTCACGAGACCAGAGACTCAGAGACTCGTCTACACACAGAGGACGTATGGCTGTCGTTTCCATGAAGGACCCATGAGTTTAGGCCTAGTCCAGGATTAACGTCCCTGTGTTACCCCCCCACCCCACCCAGCAAGGCTTCTGGCCTCGGGTGCAACAGGAATGTGGTGAAGCGATAATTGACTCAACGTAAAAACAAACTGCACTCGTCTCTATTTCTGCTCAACAACCTCCTCGTGCATGAATCTAACACCGGTACCGATGAGGAGCAGCTGCTTCAAGGTAAATCCCTCTGCAGGTGAGTCTCCATTAGAGAGAGACATGAAAACATGCACGATGAACAACTAAACTAAAATATAAATGGAGAAAAGCATCTACTACTTATGAGGTTAGAAATAAAGCAGATATTTCAGTTACAGTTTCTAAATTCTTTGTCTGTAATTACACGTCCACCATTTTCTAATCCAACGTCCCCAAGTCATCTCAGACTCGACGTCTTCAGGTCGTGACCACAGAGGATTTTTAGAAACGTCGACCATCTTGTGTTTTGTCCCGTTAATGTTCTGACCAGCATATAGCATATAGCATATAGCATATAGCATATAGCTGAGATCTGTTGCTAAACTCACAATGATCAAGTGGTCAGATAGTTGTTGTAGCTGTGGGACCATAGTGACCATTAAGACCACTGTTACGTCCCAGAGCTGGTCTCAGGTCAGAGTTTGAGGATTCGAGGGAATGTAACAGCCTCACTGAAAAACCTTGTCTGCCAATTTCATCCGATATCTTCCAGTAAAACTACTTCCTCACTTCTGTGGTTCACACGGCTCCAGTTTGTTGTAGTGACGATATAAATCTTTGCGTTTCTATAACCGAGCTCCTCTGTGATCACGGCCTGAACCTGAAGAACCCTGAACCCTGAAGAACCCTGAACCCTGAACCTGAAGAACCCTGAACCCTGAACCCTGAAGAACCCTGAACCCTGAACCAGCTCATCCCACCGCAGCCGGTCTTTCTGGATCCAACACAGATTCTGTTGCCTGGAGACTCCCACAGAAACAGGACATGTTTGTCTCGGGACATTCGGTGGATTCTCCTCTCGACCAATCAGACGCACGCTCAACATTTGAAAGGAATGTGTGAAGTATTTTTTTTTTTCTTGGACATATGTCCGAGCCGGGGAGCAGCCCCAGTTCCTGCCTGTGCACAAAGTCGTTCAAAGACACATTGACGTTGTATAAACCGGGACTATATGAATCAAAGACATGGTCTCACATCACAGACACGTAGAAAGACACACACGTAGAAACACACACACACACACACACTTACAGTACACGTAGTACACTCAGACAATTAGAACAATGGCTTCTCTTTTCTACGTACATTTTCTTTTTCGTATACATTAGTATACATGTTCAAAGATACAAGAACGTGGAGGGTTTACAAACAGATATGCAGATCTATGTTTTATACAGAAAACAAACATGAGACAGAAAACTTTCAATGCTGAAATATTCTCTTCTTGTCATTTTTAATTATTGCGATCTAAACGATATGGCTTTGTCTAGTGAAAGGTCCTATCTGAGCGAGGAAAGGAAAAGAAGGTGATGACGACTTTTTAAACCTTTGAGTTGTTCTAAGTTACAAACTCACGGACAACAATGTCTTCACCGTCAAACATCGTCGCACAACTGATCAGAGAAAAGCCACCGGGTCATCGAGGAATAACCAACATGCCTCGTTTCACAAACACATTTCCGTGGATGAAGGTAGTTTCACTCCATGTGCAGCACATATACTTAAACGCTATCGGACACATCACTACGATGTCTCCTTGGATTACGAGATGCAGGACACAGAATATAATCGTCTCTTCACGAGCTCTTCAGGCAGTGAGATGCGACGGCACAGGGACCAGTTAGTCGACTGGTTCATCTTCTAGCTGTAGCTAGCCACGGAACCCTTCTGCAGGAAACAGGCGCGTATGGTTTGAGTTCAGCGTTGGTCGTTGGGACGCATGCACACGCCTCTCACATGCAGTAAAAACCAAGCTCAACACGTGCGTCCAAGTTTCGGTGGCGACGAAAGAAATGGAAAAGGTCTCACCAGTATTTCTTTGGTCTCGATGTGGACGAACTTTCGGTTTAAGTAAACTTATGAGTTTAAAGACGAGAAGAAAGGTTCACTGAAGTAAATCACGTTCACAAAAACACAAATAAAAAAATCCAGACGTTTGCATTCATGTGAAAGAAAGAACAAAGAACACATTGATAAAGACCTCAAATGAAAAGACACGTAACAGTCGAGTGTGTTGATGTAGAGCCGACATTTAACCGATTGTAGACGCTGCGACAGAAATGACAACACACACAGAACCCAGTGGCGACTCCGACTGGTTCCCAGTGGCTGATGCTTTGATTGTCTATGGGAACCACTACTTGGTCTGAGCTGCTTCAATCTGTAGTTTCAAGCTAAACAGCAGTGATTTATTTTCCAAATCAGGTTTTTAAACACGGTCAAAGAGTTTGTTTACGTGCATGAAAGATACTTTGAGTCCAAATTGGTAAATTGAAATGAGTTCTCGACATGTTCCGGATCTTAAGTTGAACTTTTCCTACATGATGGAAGTCTGACTTTCGACAAACCAGAGGTGGAAGTGGGAGATAGATGCAACTTCTGTCTTCAGCAAACTGATCTTTGGAAGCTCGGAGCCGGTGAATTGTGTTTTCTAAGTTGTTCTGAGAACAGTTAAGTCTTCAGAGCGTTGATGATGAATCAGCCAAACTCCAAATCAAAGACATTAAACTGTTTTCCGATCTGTTTCTCTCTACATGCTCCCCACGACTCCTATGAAACCCTCATTTACAATCCCTCTGCAAGAGGACGTGATATGAAGGCACATGTCCTAAAAACTCAAAAGCTGATTTCATATATATATATATATATATATTTTTTTTTAATATAAAGACCTACACCAGGTTCATAAAAGTAGAAAACACCCATTGAAACAAAGGACACATGCTCCATCTACTGGAAAACATGGTGGCAGTGGGAAAAAACCACAGAGGCAAGAACACACACATGTCCACTGGTCGTCTTTAAGGGAATACTGTCCTCCATTGGTCACCATTGCTTGGCAAGAGATGATGAACAACCAATCAAATTGTCTGATCCTAACGGGGTAAAAAACAAAACGAGGAAAGGACACAAAAAAAAAATCATTCTTATCGTAGGAAATGTGCTAAGTGGCAGTTGAGAGGTTGTCGGCAATTGTGGTGAACAAAATGACGCCATCGCCGAGGAGTAGAAAAAGAACGTAAACGGTTTCTAGAAAGGCAGTGAGTAGCCTCTAACAGTTTGGCAAGACCCCCCCCCCCCCCCCCCCCCCCCTCCCCTCCCCTCCGATGACTTCTACGTGCCCCAGATCTATGCTCGGCCCCTTCCTCCATACAAACACCCCCGTCAGGTCGAGTCCCCCAGCCGCTCGTCGACCTTCATCCCTTCATCCCCAAAGTCCCCGACACAAAGATCCCCCTCCTCCCGCTGCCCCACAGCCCGGGCCAGACTGGGCCCTGAATTCAGGGCTGGTGTGACTGGTTTCTCTCTGTGTCTTTACTTCTTGAACATGTCCTGTAGAGGTCCGGGGAGATACTTGAGCACGGTGTCCAGGATGCTCTCCTCGTCTTCCTCGTCGTCGTCTCCACAGCCTCGGGGGATGGCCTTCTTCGGACGGGTCAGGGAGCCCTCGCACGCCTGCTCCATCGCTGCCTTCTCCTCCGCCTCCTTCTCCTCCTTCTTCTTCAGCCCGTACTGAACGGAGAGAGAGGACAGAATGAGGACACGTGCAAGGACAGGAGAGAAGGTATGAAGGGATATCAGTTCCTCGATTGTGGCCAAATAAGTGTTACTAAGGTCGCAGATTTCAAGGTGTTCATGAGAAATCATATTCAGGAATGGGATGAATGGACAGACGACCTGAAAACCTCATGGCTGTGAAGGCCGTGGTTTTCTCTGGCCACAGCTGAGGAGACATAATAAAACATTTCAGTTTTATGAGTGGAGCAGAAACCTGCTGCCACCTAGACTCATCCCTGGATTCCCCATCAGAATAAAACATAAAACAATATCAGTGGCACAGAAAAAGGAGGAGGTTTCACCCAGAACTTTGCTCTGTGATATGAGGAACAATCTATTACCAAAGCATCAGAAGCTTCTCAGAAGTTCAGGAACCCTCAGTTTGTTCAGCTCTTACATTCCAGAAGGCATAAAGTGTTTCCTCACCTTGTCCCTGATGGTCTGTCGAACCTTTTCCCTCTCTGCCTCCATGCGGGAGTGCTTGGCCTTCCTCTCGTCCTCCTGCTGCCTCAGCGCCTCCTGACGCTCCTCCTCCTTCTTGGATGCGTCCGGGTCCTCCTTCTCCTCCCCACCCAGCATCTTGCCCATGTCTTTGGTGGCGCCTGCACAGGAGAAACATGGAGAGTTAGATTCCACTCTGCGAAGATTAGGCTGCAGACAAGTCAGGTCTTAATATGTTGACTTAGTTTTGTGGCTTTTGTGAAACTATTTGGTCACATTAAGATCTTGAGAATGCAAACATTATTCCTCAAGTCAGGAACTAGTTAAATTCAAACTACACAAATGAAAACACACAACATTGGACAACGTCAGCAGTTTGGGGGATTATGTGGCAACAGGGTTTTTCCTGAGGATCCTTGAGGCGTCTTGGAAAACAAGAGAAGGAGACGAGCCAATTGGAAAAGCTTCAAGGACCCAGGGAGACGGAGGAGGACACGTTGTCCTGTTCGGTGTCGACCTTCTGTCGGCTGCACCATGTGAGAATTTGCTGCTTCTCTCTGTTTGTACCTTCATCAATTGAATATTAAGAGTTTGAAAATGTTGGTTGGACGAACAAGCAGTTTGACGAAATCAGATTTGGCTCTGGGAAATTATTTCCGGTTCCTCCCACAATGTTCTGACACTTCACAGAGTAATTAACTAATTAGTCAGTTAGCCTGACTGGCTGCAGGTTCCCCGGTCTCCCACCTCCACACTGGTTCCCTCACTATCCCCTCTGGTCTTAAACCAGCTCCACCTCTTCCTGTGAGACAGAGGCCATTTTGCAGATGTGAAAGCGACTCCCTCTGGCCCCTCGATGTGGCCGTTGTTACCTCCGTGTGGTCGATAGTAAATACAGGACCACCTGAGAGAGTATGAATTATGGATCTTCCAGCAGAGAGAAAACTTCATCAGGGTATTGATCCGCCTCTCGGAGCCTGGTGAGCACGGAGCCTGGTCGGCGGCGGCCTGGTTCTCCGTCCAGTGACTTTCCAGAAAGAATATAAAATATGAATAGCTGTGTGTTTTCTGCAGAGGATTGTTTGCTTCAAAATATAAAAATATTGAGGTTTGAATCTATAAATCTCCCTCCCTCCCCCAAAAAATCAACAGTGCCAGCAGATATTCCAATTGCAAATTTTATAACTCTAAATTTATAGGTATTTTGCAGGAAATCTAAGTTGTATTTTCTTTTTTTAACTCGGACCTCAAGGGTTGTTGGTCCAAAATCATGTTTCAGTATGAAATACACATGTGTAAAGAATGTTTAGTCTTTTTCAGAGCTTTAATGTTTGATGTATTTGCATGTACGTGCACGATTGTTCTGTTATGTGATAAGTTAAAAGTTTCTTGTTGGCTCAGTTAACTAAACCTTACCTTAACTTACCTATAAATCCCTTAGCACATACATTGTAAAGTGTGAAATCTATGTCATGAACTCAAGACGTCTGCTGTGTGGCTTTTGTTCCGAAAGTTAACGACTGAAAGAGAAACTTGGGAGCCGGAGAGGTTATTAAACATTAATGGTTCAATCATTGCTATTGATTTCCTCCCTATGAACCCTGGGAGATATACTGTGGTCGTTCAGTGTGATGTGGCCGTAAAACCTGAGTCACATCCCAGAGTGAAGCCCAGCCGAGTCAACCAGAGGATTTCTGAGTGAACTGCTCTGAAGAATTGTGGCTTTAAGGACCGGACCAGGGGGGGGGGGGGGGGGGGCGCACACTCACACAGTGGTGCTAATTGCCCTTCAGCCTCGTTTCATCTGCAGCAAACCTGGCGATGACAAATTAGCTCACCGTCGGGGGGGAAATGTGAAATGTTTCCCCGCGCACACAGGGGGGGGGGGGGGGGTCCAGGTTAAGGTCACACTGTCCATTCAGGAGGCTTCCTTGTTTTGACACAGACAGACACACAACATATTGTCCCTGAATTATGCATAGACGTGTGTTTTCATGCCCATAAAGGGCAAGTGTGCTCATGTGGTGACACACACACACACACACACACACACACACACACACACATTCATTTAGCCAGGCTGTAACTTCCAGATCTAATCTGAGTTATTGGCTTGGCCCTGTTCATCACCAAACATCAGGCTTCACAGAGAGAAGCAGGATCTGAGGGAGGAGGTGTGAAGATTCAAAGCTTCTGCAGAGACGACATCTTGTTGTGAAACCACAGATCACACTGGAGGTCTCTGCCGCCCCAGCACTGCCCCCAGAGCTCCTGTGGGTTTCTTTCTGAGGACGTGCACGACTGAAGCACCGAACGTGCACAGGAGACAGCGGCAGCCATGATGCTCTCAAGTAGTCTGATAAATGAAATGGGAGAATCCTCCGCTCTCCAGAGAGCTGGAGCTTTTACTCTCTGACCCATCAGTGTCTTCGCCCCTCACATGCTCCATTCATCCGTCCCCCTCCTCCGTCTTTTTCTGTCCCACTCGTCCTCCTCCCTCCTCCTCTGTTTCTGTTTCCCTTTCACCCGAGTTGATATTTGATTAATCTTCCTCTTCTCGTCCTCCTCCACTTGTTTACTCTCCTCCTTTCTTATCATCTCTTTTCTTCAGAATTTCTCTCCAGCTTTCAATCCTTTCACCACAGAACCCACACACACTTTAACACACTGACATCGTCCGCTCCTCGTCTCATTCCTCCACTCCCCCCCCCCCCCCCCCCCCCCCCCCCCCCCCGTCCATTAGAGGCCAGCTGACTGATTTGCACGACAGACAAAGGTGAGCGATTCCCGGCTAAGTGCTCAAACGGCCGCAGTCCTCGAGTTGTGCAGTCGCTCATTACTTCATTCAGTCGGTCCGGGGGCTGCGTCTTTAATACACAAAGGCTCCGGGTCTGAGGAGGCGGAGATATGGAGGCATTATGGGTAAAGAGCCGCTCCTGTACCAGACACACAAACAGACCGACACTCTGCGGAGAGCGACCGATGATACGATTTGATGGCTGGTGTCGATTTGGTTGGAGCTGAAGTGAAGTGAATGAAAACAGAGAGACAGTGAGAGAGAAACCGGTGATTACCTGGAACTGAGCAGGTTTAAGATGAAAGGAGTTTTATAGGATAAATTACAGGGAAGTGTAAAGAAATGAAAAGGACACAGAGGTTAGTGAAGCATTAAAAAATATGCTCAGTTAAAAACTCATGATACCGATGATTGAGAAAATCGTTTTCTTTTAATAATTAGAATAATATTTTAAGTATATAGCAGCTTTACGACACAGTTACAACGATAAATCAAAATTTTTAATTAAAACTATGGAGATATTGGGGCAGAAATATGAGGAAAAGTTCAACAAATGAAAAACAACTTTGGAATATAATGAAACATTCCAAAATGAATAAAATAATCATAAATTAAGATCTAACAGAAGCATAATTCGAATATTTAAAGGCTTTAAGGCACGATACATCCTCTGTCTTTAGTTTTTCATGGACAGAGGCAGACGAGGTTGAACGTTTGCCGATGGATCCTGTGGGCGATGATACTGGAGCAAGTACTCGGAGGTTAAGAGGTTGAGAGGTTAAGTAAATTCTCATCCAGAGCCGAGGCCACCAAGCAAAGAACGAGATGATGTCACGTAGAGTTTATCTGACGGAGCAACTGGACACCGACGAATCAGAGCCGCTGAACCCTTCATCACTGGATCCACACAGAGATGGAGAGAATGTAAGAAGGAGAGAGAAACAGGATGAAGGGATAGGTTTATTTTAAGATTGAGAATGAAAATTAAAGATATGCCATTTTAAAATAGGAAATTAAAGTGGACTGAGTGGATGTGGAATGAACGTCTAAGGGAAGAGAGAAGAAAGGTGAAGGTTGAGCTGAGGAAAGACAGAGAGAGTGAAGACGGTTCAGAGACGAAGAGGACACCGAGGTCTTCAGAGAGACCCCCCCCCACCCCCCCTCAGATGGACGACACTGCAGCTGGATCATCTGTTCGAGGCTCCACTGTGAGACGACGCCCTCATAAGACACGTGAGCGCCTGGACCGGGGGGGGGAAATCAACCACATCGATCAGAATCAGACGGTTTCATGGTGACATCACTGCTGAAGTGCTCTTGAGCTGTGGTTTGGTGCGAAGCTGTGTCTCTGGTCAACTCATCAACCTGCCTGTGGCTTCCTGTTATTGCAGCGTCCTCGCCGGCTCACCCTCACCTCGCCTGCACAGGAAATGAAACGGAGCTCCGCCCCCGCCCAGTCTGGACCAGTTCACGCAGATGTTCCAGAGATTATCTCAATATTATCTTTTATTCGATTTTTCTTTATGAGAAAAGGCGAAGTTCACACGTTTGATTTCCCCCATAATGTCAGAAAAGGAAGGAAGTGCATCTTGGGAACAAAATAAATGATTTGATGTTGTCGACAAGAAAAAGGATCCAGAGTCTCTGAAGTTACATCTTAGGTGTAAACAACAAATTCTCGATTGACTCTTGAAAAACCCTTAAACAATTTATATTAACCTGAATCTTTGGTCATGTAAAAGTTCAGATATATTTAAAATGTAAATGCATGAAAAGTTATTATGTTATAATGTCTAATGAAAGTTTCTAAAACAAAACAACTGTCCAGCTGCTGCAGAGAGTTTCAGCTCCGCGGCTCCAACACAACATGGAAACACCGATGAATCCGATTTCTAATTAAACAAACCAGTAAATGCAATCTGTGGCCTGTGGCTGTAATCTATAGCTCAGTCTGCAGCGATGGAGCAGTCAGGGGCTGTTTAACTGCTAATGATATTAGTGAGGGTGTGTGTGTCTGTGAGGGTGTGTGTGTGTGTGTGTGTGTGTGTGTCGGGGTAAATTAAAGAAAAGTTTGAGTGAAGTTAAATTGGACACAGAGACTTTGTGTGCACAGCAGTCAGGTTTAGATTCTGTTTTCCTGGCTCGGTCCAGATTTGATTTGAACCAGAAGTTCACACACTCAAAAATATCACTCCTCTGAATATTAAATATAGCTTTCATGTCCCATCCTTCCATCAGGTTTTGAGCTAAAACGTGACATTTACCAGAGTAATACTTCGTTTTAAAATCAATAAACCAAAGCAAACATTGTTTTGTGTGGTTTTTCCTCAGATATCATTTCTATGCATGAGGGCGTCTGTCGTTGGATTGATGCCGGGACACGCCCACTTTAACACAACACCCCCGTCAACGTCAGGACACCTCATCTCAAAATGGCCTCAACGACCCGCGAGACGAAAAGCACAAATGAAACCTCATCTGTGTGTGTGCGTGTGTCTGTGTGTGTGTGTGTTCTT
>NC_070633.1:28196844-28232163 GCF_947347685.1 Pleuronectes platessa
GAGAGAGAGAGAGTGTGACTGAGCATCGAAGATTCTCATCTCACCAAAAGTCCAGGAATCAATCCGGAGCCTCGGGTCAATGCTGCTCTGTAATTATCCAGAGCAGCGGAAGTGCCCTTTAACAGATCCTCAGCCTTATTCGTTCTGACTGAAGCAAATGGACGGGTGGGTCTGATTATCTCCCTGCACGCAGCTGCAGATCCTCAACACACACACACACACACACACACACAAACACAGGCGAGGGGAGACACAATACCACAGACACACACACATGCAAACGTGCAAACACACACACACACACACACAGAGCTTGTCTGAACGCATTAGTATCTGAGCAGATTGATCGGCGTGCACGGGCCCATCTGAGCCGAGCGGCTGATGAACCAGACGAGCGTCACCTCAGGAGAAGCTTCTGTTCAATCAGAGGATCGATCAACACCTGATTCAGGCTGAGAGCTGGAGTGTGACACGGTTCTGATGAGGAGGTCGAGTCCTGATGGTTCCAGTTACAGGGCTGGATTGGAAAATCTGTCAAATGTCTCTGTTACATTCTCCGTAAACCAACATGTAAGAGTTGTACCCATAATGCAACAGTCCATAAGTCTCTGGCCATGTGACCCGGTGACATGAAGCAGATCCAGTTCAGAGGGAGATCCCATTAAAACTATTCAACAATATAAGTCCAATGAAACTGGGAGGACGGGACAGGGGACAGAAGAGTCCTCAGGAAACTGAGAGATTGGACGTTTTTTGAACATTTAACAGGATATTATTCATGAATCTTAATGTAAATCATAAATTTTTACGGGTCTGATATTTATGAGTGTACAAGCTGATACCTACGTAGGAGGGTTGCATTTCTTCAGCCACTGTGCAGTAAAAAATAAAACTATAAACCTGTAACAATGTGGATCTGAGATAATGTGGATCAGTAAAGAATCAAAAGGTTTATTTGAATCTTAGATTTTAGATCTGTTTTCAAATGAACATGGTGGATTTGGTTCTGGACTCAAGAGGCTGTTGGTTCTTGGCAGGAACACGAGCTCTACTCTCACATTCTAGTTCCAGTTATTTGATTTAATTGCCATTTAAAGTTGTATGAAAAATAAACAACTCCACTCGGACATTATTCATCTCTGTTCTCTTCCCACTGAGATTTAACAACACATCAAAACAAGCGTGATTTACAGGCTGGCTGCAGATGGAGAGCAGAGGAGGCTCCGTGCAGATCAGGCCATTAAAAGTCAAATCAGATAGACCTGCCTGCTCGCCCGACGAGGAGGAGACATGAAGGAGACCCTGCAGGCGGCTTTATTTGATTTACAATCCCATGATGCTCGCTGGCAATCACATCCCCGGGTATTGACCGACCTCTTCGCGACGTCTCTGCTACAATAAATAACAGCTGAACTTCAGGGCCAATAAAGAGCAGGACGCCACGTTCACAACAGGTGCCTGACCGAGACTGATACGGATAAATCATAAATATCATCTCACTTTGACTATTTTTCTATTTCATTTTATCATCTTCAAGCCCGTTACTGGTGAAGAACAACTTTCCTGAGCAGGATTCAAATAACAAACTCATCACACGTGAGATTCTCTCGACTCGATAATGAATGTGAACGGATTGAAAAACATGGACCCGTGTGCAGAAGCGTTTGTGGTTCATTTAAAAAACATTGGGAGTTAGTGTGTGTGTGGTTTATTTCATCTTCTCTCCATTTATGATCTAATCCGCCCGCCCCACGCTGCAGCACACACACGGTTCAAGGTCCAGGGGAAATGAAACGAGTGTTTACGGATCAGATTCTGTGAAAAGCTTCTACGTGAAAATTTCCAGGTTTCATTCTTCAGTTCTGTTCGAAGGCGACGCAGAGATTTACATGTTAACACAACAAGACTCAAACCTTTCACAGGAGTTAACTTAACATGAGACTCTAGGAATCAGCTCGTCAGCTTCATTCTCTACTATAGATTTCTACTATACACTATCTGCTTAAATCTCATTATTTCTTTATATTTTGACAAATATCATCAGCAGTGTTTCAGTAATTATGTCTCTACACACGAGAATTAAAAGAGAACATTTTATTGTCATACACAAAGAATATTTTACACATACAATGTATTTACAGAACAGGAGGTTGTGTTTGTATCTGTGTATAAAACAGGGAATGAATCCCACTGTTAGAGCACAGCTGCACCGCCTGCTGGTGATAAAAAGCTACTGCTGCTTCAGCCCCGTTTCCTCTGAGCTCTACAGAACTTGTTTGTTTCATCATGATGTTTAGCTCAAACTCCACCAGTGTGACCAGGCAGCAGCTCGGCTCGGCCTCAGGAGTCGTTGGGGAGGCCGAACAGTTTGAACGGTGCCCGCCTCTCGGTTGTTGTCGTACTTGCCGTCCTTGTCGTCGCAGGCGTAGGCGAGCAGCGGCCCTCTTCGGGTGCCAGGCCACCGTGAAGGTCGGAGAGTCGCACTGCACCTCCCACAGCTTCTCTCCTGCAACGCACGAGACAGGTGAGTCCTGTGTTTATGGCGAAATCTAAATCTCCAATCATTTCTGAAACGCTCTGATTCGTTGCACTGACCTGTTTCCACCTCGCAGATGTCTATGGAAATGATCCTCGGAGGCCGAAGCCAACATCTTTCCATCGTGGCTGAAGCTCAAAGTCCTCACGGGCCAGTCCAACCTGCAGCACAAAGAAACACATGAATCCAAAAAATGAATTATCAGCCAGGAAACTGAAAGGCTTTTATTGAAAGACGTCCTCAACGCATCTACCTCTGTCAGAGCCACCATCACAGAACTGCACTAAACACACCTGTCTCAATTCATCATTTTATACAATAATATTGTCTTCTGCACACTCTGTTTACATATTCTCACACTCATAGTATATTATATTATATATTGTATCGCCAAATACTTATATTTATACCCGTACTATATATCATATATTATATCATACTTTGTATATTCTTTGTATATATATATAAGTCTATATACACATATTTATACATGTGTACATGTTATTATTATTATTATTATATTTTACTATTTTACTATTATTATTATTATATATACTGTTGCTGCTATTATTACTATATACTGCTATTATATTGGTATAATTACTATCATATATAAATATACATTATATACTATATATACTGTACTATTTTTTATATACTGTCTAACAATAACATTTACCATCATATCATCAGTACTATTACCATCATCTGCCACTGCACCTTATCTACCTATTTATCTTGTGTTTCTGTTCTTATTCTTTCTACTGCAATATTTTATATTTTATTGTATTGTATTTTATTGTATTCAAATGTACCGGCTGCTATGACGACTTAATTTCCCCTCGGGGATGAATAAAGTAATCTATCTATCTATCTATCTATCTATCTCAGAGCCACACACTGACCTGGAGAAGCAGCGGACGCACACCAGCTCCTCCACGTTCCACAGGCTGACCAGAGCGTCGGCGCTTCCTGTGGCAAAGTGTTTCCCCGTGGGGTCGAACTTGATGCAGATGCAGTTGGACGGGTGAGCGTTGATGGACTGGATGGGCTTCAGCTCCGGATAACTGCAAACAGAAGATCACGTTACTGCAGCTCTGAAACACACAGATCTTCACACCGGGCGAGTGAAACGTTACTTCCTCTGTTTGGTTCCTACCTCAGAATGTTGATGCAGCCGTTCCCGTTGGTGAGGAAGAACATGTCGTTGTCGTTGCTCCACGAGATCTCGTTCACCTCGAACTTGAACTGCTCCTCGGCGCGGGAGCGGTGAGTCTTGGCGTCGATGAAGGTCACCACGTCGTCCTTGTTCCCGACAGCGATGGTCTGACCGTCAGGACTCCAGCAGATGTTGATGTTTTCTCCTGAGATGGTTAAAAATAATAATAATAATAACAATAAGACAGAGGTTTAACAGGAATTCAGTGGTTCTCATATTGAGCATAAACAGGAAATTAAAGATGGACGACTTGACGGTTCTTTAAATATGAAGCCAAAGTGTTTTGTTCACGCTGGTTATCATGTTTATGATAAGTTTGGTTTGAATTAGTTATTTGATGATATAAAAACGAGCTGTGATGTCACGATTGACAGCTGAGACTGACTCGTGATTGGTCGAGGAATTGGATATGTGTTGTCCATCTTTATTTACAATATAATAAATTAACAAAGTTCTTTGATTACATTTTAATGCCTTTTATTTATCACCTCCCTCACGTTTCCTCATCAGTCACAAACAGATTGAATTGGTTTTAACTTGTGATTTTAGAATCTCCTAAAAATTACAGGTTTTGCAGATCAGCTAGTTTTCTGTTTTTACATGGTCTACAGGAAACATCTTTTTATTCTTAAACAATCCATAAACAACAAAGTGGTGTTTGCTTTTGAATTCTCCCGCAGATCGAACTGCACCTTTGGTGTTGACGGTGGCGATGCACTTGGTGGTGCGGACGTCCCAGATGCGAATGGTCTTGTCTCCGGACGCCGTGACGAACAGATCCGGGTTGGTCGGGTGCCAACAGAGCTGATCCACGCTGTCCCCGTGGCCTCGGTAGTTGTTCTCTTTCACCTGAGGACACACAGAAGGATTTAAACTGGTGTCCAGCAACATGACACAGGGATCACACTTCTCCGACCAGTGACCCAGTAAACTAGCAGCACTGGTTTACGTCCACCTTCCAGTTTACCTAATGATGGAAACATCTAGAAAAGTGTCCACAAACTGTGGCTGCAAACCACAAACACTGGTAACTAAATAATATTTAACTAACCTGAAAGAAATAGAAAATTAACAAAGTTAGTGTAACAGAATAAACACTGCAGAGAAGAAGTCCACTTGTATATAATGTCAGAAATATGTTTGCTTTCTTAATAAAAGTTCTTCATATTTGCATCTATTGGTTTTTCGTTTTTATTTATGGATATTAACAATTAAGTTTATGGTTTAACCATAAATATGAATCCGTGATCATGTTTCTTTGTCTTGAGGATTTGAAAAATGCACCTTAGGAGTTAGACACTTTTTTAAATAACAAATATCTGAACCAGTCAGGCTCCACTTATTCTATGTACATTTACAAATATACAGATATGTTTAAATAAAAATAAACATAAAGTATGAGATGTAAACTGCTGTGTCCTGTAACATTAACATCTGATCAGTTGGATCAGTAGTTGTCTCCTCTTCACACTTGTCCCTCAGTGAAAGTCTCACCTGACCCTTCGTTACTGTACCAAGTTAAATTCATAAAGATAATAACCGTCAGAACAGTAATAAACATGTTTAATAACCAGTGAGTGAGACTCGACCACACGTCTACTGGTCCGCCGGAGCGAGGCTAACGTTAGCATGCTAGCTGCAGCTCACCAGGCGGTCCTTCTCCAGGAGGAAGACGCTCGCGGTCTTGTCGAAGGAGCCGGACGCGAGTCTCCTGCCGTCGCAGCTCCAGGCCACCGAGTGCACCTTGGCCGTGTGAGCCGGGAACTCGCGGCTCTTGCTGTTGTTCCTGAAGCTCTCCTGCATCTCCTGGTAGTAACGAGACGCCATCTTGAAACACTACGTGATCATCAGGCGGCGGAAGGGAAAGAAGAGGCGGTTTGGTGACAGCGCCACCTGGGGGCTCGGGAGGGGGACTCTTTATCAGGTCATTGAATTTAGTGTAAAATATAATATAATATCATCTGCCTTTACTTTCACTTAATACTTAATTTGATAGACAGATAGATAGATAGATAGATAGATAGATAGATAGATAGATAGAAATATATATATAGATAGATAGATATAGATAGATAGATATAGATAGATAGAGAGATAGTAAGATATATATAGATAGATAGATAGATAGATGGACAGATAGATAGATATAAAGATATATAGATAGATAGATAGAGAGAGAGTAAGATATATATATATAGATAGATAGATAAAGATATATATAGATAGATAGATAGATAGATAGATAGATAGAGAGATAGATAGAGAGAGAGTAAGATATATATATATATATAGATAGATAGATAAAGATATATATAGGTAGATAGACAGATAGATAGATAGAGAGATGGATAGATAGATAGATATAGATATATAGATATATATATATATATAGATAGATAGATAGATAGATAGTAAGATATGTAGAAATAGAAAGAAAGAAAGATATATATATATATAGATAGATAGATAGATAGATAGATAGATAGATACATACATAGTAAGATATTTAGAGATAGATAGATAGATAGAAAGAAAGATATATAGATAGACAGAAAGATGGATATTAATTGATTAATAACAATCTGTGGAAAGGAAGTTTAAGATTATTCACTCTTCATCAGAGTCGTCAGTTCACTTTTCAAATAAAGACAAAACAACGCTTGTTTCTTTTTGAATTTGCAATTTATTTCAAGTGATGCTAAAATGAAAATCCATGTTTAAAAAAACCTTCAACACTCCATTTATTTCCCAAACACACACAATATCTATCATCACCCAAACTCAGTCGGATGCAGTAAATCCCTTTAAGAAGCCACGAGGTCGACATCAGTACGAGGACCTGAGGCCCCCCAGCTGCGGGCCACCCCCCCCTCCCCCCCCCCCCCCCCCCCCCCCCCGGGCCCTCTGAGGCCTGTGCAAAGCCTTGATATGCAGAACACTCAGGCCAGAGGCAGCTGTCAGAGCTCCGAGGGGTTCCTGTGCAGCCGGACCGCTCAGTGACATCTGGTCCTTTGCATTAGAATAAATACAACTAGAGAACGAAATGCACTTGTAAATGTGAGACTGTGTTTAAGAAACGTGAAAGCATCATACAAATGTGCCTTATGTAATTGCATACTCTTCAAAATTATTCTTCACGTTGCATCGGGTGTAAGGAAAAGCGATATATAGACAGCAGGCCCTACAAAATAAAAGTCAGGGAATGCACGTGGCGGTGAGCGTGGCGCCCGAGTACAGACACAGCAGGGGGCGTCTCCGAGTAAATGTGCATACAGGCATTCAGGAGGTGTGTGGAAGACGTCTTATCTGTGGTGGAGGGACGATGACGTGTCTCAAGGGTTTTAACAACAACACAGTGATTCAGGACCTGAAGGTTTAGAGGCAGAGCAAGTACACAAACAAGAGTTTCAAATAACAATGGCTCAGTTGGTTTCTCCCAGATGTTTCCAGTCAAGGCCCCTGATGTGGGTCTGGTGACATTTTGTCCCATGGACCCTGAGAACTTCTCCGTCAGCCGTGATTTGGTTGTGATGTTCGGTGGGTTTCCATCAAATGCATCCACATTTCAAAAGAAAATGTGATTTGCAGATTATAGCCACGAATGCTACACACCAATATGAGAAGTTATTAAGATAAACAGCAGATGGCGCTGTTTGTGATTCAGTCAGATGCATCGAAGCTTTTACGGAATGCGGCCAAACTATTTTTCTTGCAGCTGCTCGGTCCACGAAGACGCCGAAAAAGAAAAGAAGGCACACGTAACTCAAAGAGAGAATCTTTTTGGTTCATATATATATTTGTTATATTTGTTTTTGGATGAGTTTCTTCTTCGGCTGATAAGTCACTTACTCGAGAAACATTGAAATAAGACATTTCTCTGTATTAATTCGAGAAATGTCACAGATCAGTTTTCATGTCTTCTCTCATTGGACGTTTTAACCACCTGATTCATGTTATGATGTTTTTTCCATTCGTCTGCTTCAATCTCAGTCATCACCTTTTTTAGAGCGTAAATAAAGAATCTGCATGACCCGTGATGGAAACCCACCTCCTGTCTTTTCTGTTGTTGGAGAAACATCTCGTTCTTTTCTTTCAAAACCTGAATTATTACTTTTTCCACATTTGTCTGATTTCCACATCAAACCTCAGACACACTGATCGTCGACCTGCTGATACCTGGACGTGAGAAAAATCCTCTGCAGAAAACATGGAAGTGCTTCTTTTCCATGTGCAGGGATTTCTGGACTATTTTGTACCCTGGAGGTGAATCTGGATCTTTAACAGTCCGGCACAGCGCATTCCTTCTGATGACACAGTGAAGACCTTTGTGCATCGAACAGAGAAAACTATTAAAAACATCAACCTAAAGCTTTGCAGTCGTCGTACAAGTCGAAGTGTTTGAAGAAAACTGAGGCTCGGTGCAAAAACAAGAGCAGCTTCCCTCGTAGCGTTCAGTCAACTCGTCCTCGAGGATCCACGGGTTTGTTTCAAATTAAAATAACTGACGTACGGTAGATTAATAAAAACTCAAGAGCACCATCTCACTGTAGAAACCTCACACCGACTCACCAGCACCAGCAGGCAGCACCGGCTTTGATATCTTAGCTTTATACTTGTACAGTGTGAGGAATCTTCCATCTTTATTTAAAGTCTACGGTGGCAACAATTGCCTTTATATGAATTTTTTTTAAATAGGAGATATTCACTGTCGTTTGCATTGTTTTTTTTAATTTTAAATGAATGAACTTCCACGTATATTTAATGCTCAAACTGGTTTGGACTGAAAACAATAAAAGGTGACTCATGTGTTACCAGGGACGGTTTGTGTTTGAGAAGGTTTCTACAGAGGATGGACGATGTTTTAACTCAACTTCAACGTGTGTCAGTGAAAAAACTCTTCAGGAAATACATGAACCAGAACTGTAAGTTTGTTTTGATGTGATCGAACCAATCATCTTCTGATCTGAGTGAATATCAGCGACATCGGTCGTATCCATCAAATAATCTGATAGATATGAAACCAAACCCGGGATCCTCGGCCTCCACCCTAGCACTCGGCGTCGGCGCTGCCGTTGACCGGCCCGGTGCAGACGGAGGCGTGTGCAGCAGGTTCTCCGTGGTCAACTCCGTTTGACTGGACGCACGTCTCCGGCACATTCTGATCATCCTTCCCAGCGCTGGTGGAGAAGAGACAAAAACACCGTTATGAAAACTAATATTCTTCATGTTTTTAACACTGAATATTCAGTCAAACGCGTAAACACAAGGTGCGTTAGATTGTTTGTCACCAGGATTAAGCAAAAACTACTCAACATATTTCCACTAAACTTTATGAACCATGCGCCCAAAAGGAACCCATAACATTTTTAAGGATCTAGACAAAGGTGCAGATCCAAGAATTGGACATTGTCCCAGATTTCTCAGAGAATAATTCATGGACCTTTTCAAAAATCTCTATGAGGGTGAGATGTGCTGCACCATTAGTGTATTCAAGGGAATGTTGGGTCTTTGCAGTGGTACAAACTCTACTGAGTGCTTCTTGGTTGATAAATAAAGTTATCATAAGCTGCATTATTAGCTTTGGACAGTGATGCTGGACCTGTTGACGCAGCCGTTGCTGAATGGAGTCTCTGCCGTCTCCCTCTCAGACAGCGAGCTGCAGGACCTCCTCTCCTGCCAGGAGCCCGCTCTGGCCTGCTTGCCCGTGTCAGAGCTCTTCCTCCGGGCCACGATAGGCCCCGGCCCGGACCCCCGTCTCTCCGAGCTGAGCCTGGCTGCCGCCGGGTCAGAGGAGGCGCTCAGCCCCCCCGGCCCCTCCACATCTTTGCTGGAGTCGCTGCTGGTCCTCTTCCCGTTCAGGCTGTCGCAGGAGGAGACGTGGCTCAACTGGCCGTCGTCTGCACATGAAGAAGAAAAGAAAGATGCACACGTGCTGCTTTGAACCTTGACTCCTGACCTGATGAATACTGCCAATAGGGAAATTCAACATTACTGCAATCAGTAATATATATTTTATTTAACTTATTTTCTTCAGTATCTGTTTGAATAGACTGAGTCACACGTGCAGTTGAAATATCTCTGCACACTTTTAATCAAGCAGCTGTGGTGACGTGGTTTATTCTGCTCGAGGTCAATCAATCGTGGAAAAACAGATAAATCCACAGCAGCAGTTTCTGATCTAATTATACATATAAATATATAGTGTTCACTCTGTGGTGCAGAGCGCCCCCTTCTGGACACACAGGTTTTTACTGCTACTACTTCTCTGTGCCGTCACAGCAGGAGTCGAACTTGTGACCTCAGTAAAAACCACATGTGAACATTGACCAACACAGCGACCTGATAATTAACTTGTTAATATTTATGAACTAAGATGTTTTATTTGAGCCTTGACTCTAAGATGAGTCTGTAAATCAGAGGTGGTTTCATGAGGTCAGAAGGTGAAACAGAACTGAGTCTCCTCCTCAGACGTGTTTACCTGCAGCTCCGGCCTCGCCTGCCTTGTTGCGTCTGCGTCTCAGGATGACCTCCAGCTCGCTGTCCTTCTTCCCCGGGGGGGAGGGGCCCGACTCCTGAGAGCCTCGACTCGGGCTCCTCTTCACCGTCTCCTGCAGAGAAACACAAGCTCAACACAGACTCTGACACTGATTCATAAAAAAATCTATTACATCTAATCACTTTCCTTTTCGTATCTGTGTGTATCTAATTTTGATTTGCAGGTAGAAAACAATATTTTAAGTATTATTATATAAACCAACTTCACTGTCTAATGTTAACTGTTTTTTTTTAACTCACTTAAATCCACAATCTTTTTGTGAATAAAACAGAAATTATATACAAAATATCATAAGAGCAACGTGATCTTTATTTTTTTTGCTGTATAACAAAAGTACCAAGAGCTCTGAAACGTTGTACGTATATAAATAATTTTACCAGGATGCCTTTCAGCTCTTCCATGGCGCTCTCCTGTGGTTTCTCCTCACACGGTGGAGGCGGCTGGAGGAAGAAAAACAATCATCATTACGTGAATTTTCCAGATATTTTCCTGCTGTTTCCTCAGATGGACTCTGACATTCCACTAGGGGGCTGGAAACTGACTCGGACATTAACGTTCTCACATGCAGCCCCTCTGGAACATTTCCAGACTTCAGTTTATGTCTGTGAGCAGCTTTACTGAAGCTTCATTTTAGGGATGAACAACAAAGAGCGAACACAGTGTCCCGGTCAGAAAGGACGATAAAATGCCATGTGCTCAACTGATTAGAATTCACGGGTCTCATCTGTGTGTGTGTGTGTTTGTGTGCGTGAGTGTGTTTATGTGTGAGTGAGTTGCGGCCCCCTGGGGAGTGACTGTGGCATCACATCACAAGATTGATGCAAACGTCAATAAACTCACTTTTACTGCTGTTCTCTGCGGCTGCACGAGGCCGAACATAGAGGAGAGAGAGGAGAGAGAGGAGAGAGAGGAGAGAGAGGAGAGAGGAGAGAGAGGAGAGAGAGAGGAGAGAGAGGAGAGAGAGGAGAGAGAGGAGAGCAATCAGCCGGAGTGAAGTCAGACTCTGAAACGACCTCATTATGTTTACACACGTCAGCATGTTTACAGGAAGAGGAGTCACACTCACATTGGGGGATGAAGCAGGGACGAACTTTGCGTTGCTTGGTTTCTGTTTGGAATAAAAGATTGATTTAGATTTTTTTTTTCTCTCTCTGGTGTCAGGGTGACATGACCTCTGACCTTTGACCCCTTATGGGGACCCCCACCTGACTCTGACTTTTATTCCGCCCCTACACCTCAAGGATGTGTTAAATTAACACATTACATTATTTTATATTATACTGCATTACATTGCATATTGCAATCTGACATCGTTCACTGTCTTGCATTTCACTTTTTACATTTCACTTTTTACTTCACTTTTTATATCTTTTATCTATTATATATATTTTATTTAGATATGTTTATGTCTAAATAAATGTTACTTTGTATAAATAATAGAAAAAGGGAGTAAATAAGAAGTAAATAGTGAGTAAATATATATTGTTTCTTTTTACGGCTTTTCTTATGTGTTGTATTTATTGTGTTTTTATGTTTCTATGTTCATTGTATGCACCAATAACCAGAGCAAATTCCTTGTAGGTGTAAACCTACTTGGCAATAAATACTTTCTGATTCTGATTCTGATTATTATAGGACACAGGGTCAAAGATAAATGAGGACAAAAGGTAGATGAAGGTTTATTCTAAAAGATTTATGATAATAATAATAATTCAAACTGAATTTGACATCGGTCTTGAGAATTATAAACTATGTGACTGTGATACACGTTTTAGATTCTTTCCAAAATATAACAATGTGATTCATGATCAGAAAACAGTTAAATATTTAAATACAGATGAATGGAAGCCCCTGCAGTGAATAAACAGTTTTACATGGTGTCTGTCCTCCTGACCTTGCTGCCCTGGCTCTTGACCGGCCGCAGGACGACTCCATGTTTGATCCTCTCCATCATCTCGTTCACCGCCTTCACCTTCACGTCGTCCGAACCCTCAGAAGCTGGAGAGTACGACACAGAAGCAACTTTTATATACTTTGCATTTTTATCCATTTAAAATCCCCAGTATATATATTTACTCTTCATATACGTGACACTATCTTTTATCCTTTTTTGTGTTCTACTTGCACATTAATTAGTTTATGTGTGAGATCAGTGCTATAGCTCTATACATATAAACTTATTATCATTATTTTATGATGAATGTGAGACGACTCAAACTCACATTCAGGCTCCTCGGCCTTCACGGAGGCTTTGGAGCCTTTTGAAGACTTTCTCATGATGGCGATCAGAGAACTGAAGGAGAGACAAACATTTTATTTACTTTCCTCTGATTATCAATGATTATTACAAAGCAGAAATATTGTTGTTTGATATGTAACATGCGGGTTTGGGATGTTGCCCCCTTCCTCACCTGAGGGGATTGCATCTGGACGGGGGAGGTGGAGGAGGCGGTGGTGGGGGAGGAGGCGGGGGAGGAGGCGGCTGTGGGGGAGGAGCGGGAGGGGGGGCCACTCCCGGGTCGGGGGGAGGGGGTGCTGTGCTGGTCGTCATGGTGATGATTTTCTGGGTCTCCTGGAGCTCGTGGACTGTGGAGATGAAAACGATGGGAACAGATGAAAGTACTTTAATACCACTAACAGCTACTTAACCAGTACTATTTGTCCTGCTGGTACTGCTGGTACTGCAGATGGAAGAGGTGCTGCTGTGATCTAATTCTCCTGTGGCAGCTACGGTGATAGAAATCCTTCAAACCTCCACATTGTCACTCCAGAGTGACGCCTCTTACCCGACACAGCATCTCTGCTCACCACCATTTATTTATTCATCTATTGTTTAAAAACGGTTTCAGTTTGAAGTCAGTTTTCGGTGCGTGACCCATTTTCAGGTTAATTGTTTTCCAGATTTCCTGCAGCAGATGGTCAACGGTTCATGTTGACAAAGAAATAAACAACAACAAAGAGACTGATGTGAGATGACATCACTCTGCTCAACTCACTTCAAGCTTTGGTCAACTTAATCATTTCATGAATTTAAATTTATTCAGATTTTACTGGTGAGGGATTTTCAAGAAGACAAATGTTGGATTTATGCTTCAACCACAGAAATTCCTTTTGGAGTAAAACTGCTGCAAAGTAGCTGCAAAAAAAAAACTGTCAATATTTTATTTTTATTTAGGACTAACGAAAAGTTTTATGACAACACTGGGATGATGGAAATATCATGGATTTCTCCTGCATCATTTTGGACACATTTACCCCAAAATGTAGGGGAAATCTTTGATTCTTCACAATAATTTGTATTAAGAGTCTGTGGATTTTTTAAGAGATAAGGATGGAGCTGTGGAATCTGTGATATTTCTATAGTTTAATGTTGTATCAGTCAGATTTTGTTGTTGCTCAATCAAAGCTCAAACTGGGTCAAACCTCATTTGCCCCAATGACATGTAAAGGTAACAGTGCATATGTTATTGATTGCAGATCTGATGTATGTGTGTGTGTGTGTGTGTGTGAGTTCAGTCCCACTGGTCTCCAGCTCCTCCACCCTCCTGAATAACCCTGATACCCCCCCGCCCCACTGTTTACACCATGTGCCAACTAGTGTGCGTCTCCACCTCTGTTCTCCAGCTCCTCGTTCTTTGTCTCCACCTGCTGCAGCCGTCCCTCCACCTCCTTCTTCTCCACCTCCTGCAGCTCCAGCTGCCTCTGAAGCGCCTCCAGCTGCTCCTTCACAGAGCTCTGCTCCAGCTGGGCCTCCAGACTCTGCACCTACACACACACACAGGGACATATTTCATGATTCATAACATGGAAACACAAAAGGAAAACACAGGTAAATGTCCAACATGAGCATCTCAACCTTCTGGAGAAAGGCACCAGGGTCTGAATGTTTAGTCTTGAAGGACCCATGAAACCTTTGTGACCTTAATGAATCATATGTGATCCTCAGTAAACCTCATGTCGCAACATGTGACGCTACGACTAAAATGAAAAAAACACTGAGAAGTTAAGAAATATCTTTTTTTAAAAGTGCAGTTAATTTGTGACTGATATTTCCCTCAGAAGGTGGTGAAGACCAGAAACAGAGCATAAGTGAGTGTTTGACTTCCCAATAACTTGAACTATCTTTCAGTCACTGGTTTTTCCGGTGAATAAACTGAAGAAGCAGAAGTTTTACTGGTTTTACCTTCTGCTGATGCTGCAGACGCTCGTCCTCCAGGGTTTTGGTGATGGCTGCCACGTCCTCCAGAGCTTTGAGCAGCTGAATGCTGGGCTCAGCATTCTGCAGCAGCAGCATACTCTGCCTGTTGGCCTCCTTCTGCTTCACCAGCATCTGCAGGAGACAGAGGAGGAGGAGGAGGAGGAGGGTGGCGAAGAAAGATGAATCCTTCTCACCTTGTACATCTTAACACATTGTCCCAGTTCATCCATCACAGTCTGTTTTAGAGCTACAGGCTCTTCATGTTTCAGGTCAGTGAACAACTGATTCAGGTCGATTCATTAAAACCAGAAACCAGTTTATTAGATTGTTTCTGATTCGTTACCTCGTGAGCGTAGGTCTCAGCTTTGACCCTCAGGTTCTGCTCCAGGTCCAGTTGCTCCTTCATCCCATCGTACTCCTGAGTGGCCATCGTGGAGACTGGAGAGACAAGAAGACAATGAGGCTGAACACAGACAACTACTGATTCCTCATTTGAATCATAAACATACATTTATCTTTTTTATTCAACCTGTATCTAAGTCTGACAGGCTATTAGCATGTTAGCACAAACTATGGTAACGTGACAACTTACTTGTTAACAAAAACTTTAAAACTAACTTGTATCCAGCTAATATAAGAATGTGCATGTTAGAAAGTACTATCAAAGGTGTTAGTATAGCATAATGGCAATTTTCACTGGTTTGTATAATGTTCATATTAGCAGGAAACACATTAGAAGGATAGTAAATGCTACTACTACAATACAACTAACAGGTTTCAAGCTAATATTAGCATGTTGATGTGCATGTTAGCAAGAACAAAGCACTTTACTTGTCCATGATATATATTAGAAAGTTAATTATCTAAGCAAGTGGGCGACGACTAATATCCAACTTACTTTCTTCATGCTTATAGCACTTTGTAGTTTTGCTTTATTTTGAAGAAATTGTTCTTTCTTGATTCTTGTTGTCCTGGTTCTCACTTATTGTGAGTCGCTTTGGATAAAAGTGTCAGCTAAATGAAATGTTAATGTAATGTAAATGCTTGTATTAGCATGTTAACATGCATGTTAACTATCCAGCATGTCAGCATGGTAACAAACCTGCTATATGCTAACAATAATTAGCATGTGAGCATGTGTGTGCACTGAGTGTATATCACTATCCAGACTAACTGTGTTGAGACGTTGGTTTGAATCTCGTGTTTTCTCACCTCTGTTAAATCTCTTGATGGTTTTACTTTGCTTATCGACAGTTTCACGAAGTTCCTTCATCTCCGTCTGATTTCTCTCTGACTGCAAACAGGGAAACAAACTCATCATTATATACTTTACAAATACAGACATTTCTTAGCATAATTATCTTTCAATCTGAATGTAAGATGGTCTCAGCACTGATCCAGAATCAGCACAGGACAGTGTCATATGATGCAGGTGAGCGTCCGTCCTCACCTGATTGGTCAGCTCATCGATCCGTTTCTGCTGGTCGTGAATCTGACAAACAAAATTCTTCTTCTCCTCCAACAAGCCGGTCACCGTGTCCCTCAGCTCTGACACAACACAGAGGACACACGAGAAGTCAGGGGCGTTTGCAGTAAAATATCAAATGATTAGGTACACGTTCAAAATGCCATCACAAAGACTGACATGATTTTTGAAATTGATTTTGTGGTGCTGGTGTCGTGGCTTCATCGTAGAAAACAAATGTTAGAGCAAGAAGACCTGGAGAGCACATTGTTATTTATGAGATGATTCATATTTAAGTTGATGGAGGAGTCAGACTTTTGGATTCCTGTCCAGTGGGACACACAGGTGAGACTAATCTGAGTCTAATTCTACGTGTTGTACCTTTAACCTGTAGCTGATACTGTATGAAGGTGTCTGGGCTGGCGTCTGCAGCGTCTGCAGCGTCTGCAGCGTCTGCAGCGTCTGCAGCGTCTGCGTCGGCCTCCAGTGCGATGCAGTCGGAGATGCTGGGAAGAAGCTCGTCCAGAGACGTCCGGGACGACAGGCTCAGGTACTTGAACTTCCTGTTCTCACAGTTGAGCTGGAGGTCAAAGTTCACAGGGGGTTTACGGCAATGAGAGAGTAATTACAAATAATTAACAAAAACTTAGACATAATACATTTATTCTCTTTTAGGAACCAGCATCGTAGTAGTGGAAGTACATTCCATTTCAGATTTTAGTGTTTACTGTACAATAAATAAATAAAACATAATCTGCTGCTGGCCTTGTATTTGAATTATTGTCTTTTGGGTCTTTAACCCAAATTTGTATTCATATAACTGTGAAAATAACTAATGTTACTGTCGATCTGCCTCTGGATGCTGCTGAGGTTTAAAGTAAGCTCACAGTTTTTGCTGTGGAGGCGATAACACACAGATAATGTATTCAAATCCCTTCTGTGCAGAGTCATCCTGACTCGACTGTTCACTCCATTCACCTGCCAGCTGGACCCTGATAATGCTAATCTCATAGCATTGATTATGCATCTGTGTGTCTGTGTGTGTGTGTGTGTGTGTGTGAGACCTTTGTAGCCACTGCCTCTGCATTTTCCCGGCACGACTTCTCGATCTCCAGCTGAGTCTGCAGGACGCTCACCTCCTCGATCACCATCTGAGACACTGAGACAGGAAGAGAAATTAAGTAATTTAGTGTGTGTGTGTGTGTGTGTGTGTGTGTGTGTTTGTGTGTGTGTGTCAGTGTGAAACCTCCACAGATCCCAGAAAAGCTCAAATAAAAACATCGTCCGGAGGCGTTTTGTCGCCCTCGGCTGTCGAACGTGTCACCAGAGCTCAGCGAGTGTGCAGTTATTTTAAAATGACCCAGATTTGGCGACTTTGGGAGAATCCAGACTGAGCAGAGAGAAACTCAACGTGATGAAATAGCTCTGTCAAAACAAAGATCCACTTTCCTTCCCCTCATTCAGCTCCCGCCTTCTTCTTAGGATGAATTTTAAATCACATCTGTCAGATGACGGGACATTTAATTCTAATTATTTAAATCCCTTTCAAATAAAAAATAATCCAAGTTTTAATTCTGTAGATTTACCCACTGCTCTTTTCTGGATGCACAAAATAAATATACAGTTACCGACCTGCAGCAGTATGAGATATTCATGTTCGGCAAATTCGAGAGGCCACCATGACCTTTGACCCCCCAAAATCATATCAGTGTGTCTGTGAGTCTATAACAGGAGAATCGTGCCACGTTTAAAAGGTTGTCTCTGGGCGTTCTTAAGATAACCAAGTCCAAGTGAATGTTAATGCCACATGTAAAGAAATTCCCTACAAGTGCTCCTGATGTATCACATCCTCAGGACCTTGACCTTCCACCATCGGACACCATCAGTCCTGGACTCCTTCAGGCTGCGGTGGCTGGATCGTGTTTCATCAGCAGGAAGCCACCGCTCTCACGTCCCTGATCCATTAACAGAGAGTTCCTGGTCGATGGACAAGCCCACAGATGTGATTATCACTCACACGGCTGAGGGCAGGAGGAGGAGAGGTGTTCGTGTTCTTTCTGCCCTCAACCACTGACACAGAGACTCTCCAGCTGCCGGTGAGCAGGTGTCTATATAATCTGAGGCCACAGCAGTGAAAGTGCAGCTGAAGGTTGGTGGACGGGGGTAAAATACTGTTTTATATATTCATCTATACCTCGGTTTATATAAAGACATTTATATAAATGGCTGTTAGGGAAGCAGATATCAACTCTGAGTTGATGTCTTCTCAGTAGATAAAATACGGTATTTTTAACAGAAGATGATCTCAAATATAAAATGTATGAAGCAGAGACCAAAACCAGTTTCTGTGTCAGTGAGGCCTTCAGGTGCATTAACCCTGATTCTAGATTATCATGCTGGAGGTGAAGGGTTTTCTTCTTTCAGGCTACATGACTAATGCTTCACTGTCTGATGCCTGAACGCAACACAATGAGTCCTACACACACACACGCACACAAACACACACACACACTATCCACTCTGTGTAGATGCATTAGGGAGCAATGCTTTTAAAGAACACACTCTCATCAGGACTTTACAGAGCAACATCAGCAGCCTCCTGTTCGTATATTGATCTGATTTCTCCATCATAAACTTCATGTAAAGCTTTATCAATGATTAATAGTACAAATAACCCTGATTTGAATGAATTATTTCATTTAAACAACCAGGTGAACCATGTGAGACACAAAAAAAAGGCTTAAAATGTAGAAACTAATTTTTCTGTAAGATCAATCTCAAGATTTCAAGAAAATGTGTGTTTTTTTAACTGTTAACTAAATAATATGACTGTACTGTATGATTGACTGGTTGTTACTACTACTACTTTCTGTACTAAGATGTTCAAAGTCTTATTTGAAGATGATTTGAAGCAAAACAGGATATAAAAGATATTTTAAAAAGCAGCATTTATTCCACTTCAGAGGCAGATATTGGAGATCTGAGCAAAATCCTCTTTTAACTGCAAAAACAATAATAGTCTGGTTTTCATTAACTGCATCAGACGTAGAAGCAGGTGACCTTTTAAAGCCCAGATGAGATTCATCTCTGTGCCCAGAGTCAGAGAGGGTCTGGGTTTCAGTCGAGGAAACACTGATCAGAAAAGAGAGGGATGATGTAAAGAGGAGGAGGACAGGGAAGGGTTCTGGATCTATTTTTAAACCCTCAGTGTTTAATGCCTCTGAATGGTGGTGTGATTCCCTCCCTGCCTGGCAGAGACTCGTTTACACCCTCTCTCTCTCTGTCTCTCTCTCTCTGTCTCTCTCTCTCTCTCGCTTCAACCCTCACGCCCATCGTCCTCTGCTCGGCTGCACCGCGGTTCAGCTGCAGCTCTACGGGTCGGACGCCACATGCAGCTCACACTTATCACTCTATTTCTAACTTCTACTGTTTTAATGGAGAAACCAGCAGCTGGTGGAAAACAGGAGAATCGTCCAGACTGAAATATCTCAACAACTACAGGACCAATAATTGACCTGAAGCGTTAAATGGACGTTCGTGCTCTCCAGAAGATGAATCCCACTGAGTTTGGTCTTTTTTATATAGCGCCACCATGAGGCCAACTGTCATTTTTTAGTGACATCTCTTCTTGACAACTTTGTGTGAAATCAAAGTGGATTCACATTTGTTTATCCTGTGAACAAAACCAATATTTGCAATGAAACAAAATTGTATTATTGATTATAAATGAATAGATGTATCTATCTATCAGTTCATTGTGAGGTTTAATAACAAGTGAGAGCGTTAAGCCGTCAGTTGTTTCCTCTCAGAGAGACATGTGCTCGGAGGCAGTGCCCTCCGTCTGTTCTGGGTCAGTTGCTCCTCCGAGTTCACGGCTTCATGAGATAAACGACCAGCCATTAAAACCTGTGACACAGGCTGGAAACTGAGCCTCGCCTTTTGTCTCTCCCTGCCGAGCCGGAGCTGGTGAAAGCCTCTGGAGCGACGGTGCCCGTTGTTAAACAGATGATTTGGAGGATTAGTCAACGGTAATCACGTTCATCCGAGAGATCGTTAAAATCTCACCATGGAGGGTTAAGAGAGAGGGTTAAGGTTAGACGGGACATTAAAAGCCTGAAGCTGCTCTACACGTTCGTTACAGATTAAAACCTCCGTGTGTGACGACGTTCAGGAGTCAAAATGTAAAACGATGAATTCTGGTGAACGTGTAACTCGGCCTGCAGAGGATTTGGATCCTCGAGTGTTAATACCAGTGGTGTCTAAGCTGTAACACTAACCCGGAGCTAAGCTGTGGACAATAGGAGGCTAATGCTGCCTTCAAATGCTCCTGTTAAGCTGCTGCTGCAGAGCCTGATGGGATATGTACATGAGATGGGTTCTACAAAACCAACAATCTCCCTTGTTTAGTCAGCTACACTATCGACTCACTAGGACGAGGCCCAACTCACAAATTCAATCAAGCGGCTGAAAACTACAAACACTCAAAGATATCTGTCGTCTAAATATGTCAGATTGTTATTTTCCATCAAGGTTCATGAATTATTCTCTAGGAAATTGGTAAAATGTCACATATCGTCCTATCTCGAAATGTTGACGACAATTTAAAATAATTCCTGGATCTCACTGTCCTGGTTCACTGTTCAGCAGTGTGTTGGTTCTTCATGTCATCACAGAATCTACAGCTGAACAGGGGAAGTGGAGCCACGGGCTTTTATCCAGGCACGAGCACAGCAGACTGAAGAACTAGGCTACGATAAGCTAACAGCGCTGCAGGCGAGCAGCCTCATGAAGCTGAGTGGTTTCACAGTTAGCTCCCAGCTACATGTTCACTTACAGGAGCATTCGATGACATGTAACATGTAACATGTAACATGTAACATGTGACTGGTTCACCGGTTCACCAAGCAGGATTCTTACTTCTGACTTTTTGTCACACATTTGTATATAGTTATGGTTTGGGGGATATTTTTGTCATTTGAATATTTGATTCCATTCTTTGGTTTCACTGGATACACTTTTTTGCACATCTAAGAATTTATAAATACAAATAAAAATAACCTCTGCCTGTCTCTTATGTTAAACTCCTCTTCTAAAATCCCCCCCGACAGGCGTGTCTGACACTGAGCTCCTGAGCGCTTGGCTTCTTTCTGCTGCTCTTGCTCAACATGAATCATAAATTACAGTTTCTCCTGGTTTCTTTGCAAAGGGCAAAGAAACCTTTTGGCTTTTGCACTTAAGGATGATACATCAGACGCTCTGCCCCCCCTCCTCTAAGAAGATGCTCATCAGTTCAGACCATCAGCTTCACACCTGATGGTCTGAAGCTTCATGTGTTTGATCCATAGCTTCATTTGATCTGTTAGTTTTGGTTTCATATTTTAATTTAAGGACTAAAGAATTCTGTCTGACATGTACGTCCTGTTGTCATCACCTACGTGGGCGGAGTCTACTTATACTTGACTCTGATTGGTTTGTAGACGGCGTCTGACGTGGGCTTGTTGTCAGTTGGGGGGTTTCATTTGGTTGTCATGGTAACATCATGATGGTATTATTAGCAGCATCAGCACCTTCAGGGGCAGTACTCCACAGTACTACAGTACTCCACAGTACTACAGTACTACAGTACTCCATAGTACTCCACACTACTCTCCACAGAGACTGAACGTCCTCGTGGTTCAAACATTATATCGTCGCAGATGAAGACTGCAGCTGCTTCTTCTTCTTCTTCTTCTTCTTCTTCTTCTTCTTCTTCTTCATCTTCTTCTTCTTCTTCAATTGTTTAATTCGGTCTCTACTTCCTGTGATTGGTCAAAAAGTCCAAACTATCCAACAAAGTGTTTTCACTGCGAACCAACAGAACCCTGGTTCAGTTTGATCCAGACCCAGAACTCCTCTTCTGCTCTGAGGAACCTTTCACACCTGATGTTCAGGTTCAGACTGAACTGAAGAGTCTGAAGCTCTGAACCAACCTGTAAATACTTTGTGCACGACCATGAAGCTTCTGCACCAAATGTCTGGTTAATTCCCTCTGGTTCACACCGTTCATATAATGATCATATAAACCAGACACTGCAGATTAAATTCAGCCTCAGTGTTTATTCACCCTTCAATCATCTGGGGTCAGGTCAGGTTTTCCCTCAGTCTGACCTTTGAGATTCAGACGAGGCTGAAGTCTCAGCTCATTAGATCTAATAACATGTGTCCGTCACATGAGGAGGAGCAGGTAGAAGCTCCTGGAGAAGGAGCACACTCGTCCTTCCCCCGTTTTTTGCTGCTGAATTATTCATGAAGGCAGGTTTTAAATAATGAATGGGAATAACATGACAGGAGCGACTGCTGTCGTCTCTGGGGAGAAGCAGTGAATGAATAAATGAGTGAATGAATGAGAGACTGAATATAAGAGGATGAGAGTTTCTGCTGATTCTTCCCAGAGAGGACGTGTTGATGAGGTTTCTAACACGTGACGGACGTGAAACTGGAAGAACACAAATATCTCAGGATGAAGAACAACACTGATCTTTTCACAGCAGAGTTCATACGTCATATCCTCCTCCTGCTGCTCTACAGGCTCCGCCTCCTGCTGCTCTACAGGCTCCGCCCCTCGCCTGGATGTTCCCCACATTTTCCTGTTGGTTTGAACGAGTCGGACCCGACAACCTGCTGCTGCTTCACAAACATCAACCACACAACATGTCCAGGCAATATTATCTGAGCATTTTCTGAGGTTTAAAGGACTTCTGAGATGTTAAAATGTAGATTTTTGTATAAACTCGTAGAAAAGAACGAGTTCGAGACACAGTTTGATCAAAAACTGAAACTAAGAGCCTTTTCTACCTAACCTGAAAACAGCTGGAGGATCTTAATCTAAAGACGCTTCCAACAAACTTTCAAACTTCATGTTTAACAAGGTGTGAAGCCGCTCTTACCTCCGAGAATCGTCATGACTGGAGTCAGGAGCTTCAGCCTCGTGTCTGACACTGAACCTCGATCACAGGTCAAAGAACAAACAACCTTCTACCGCCGGCTAAATACCCTGGCAGTGGCCATGGAGACAAGGACATCCCTCCCTCCCCATGTCAAACACACCTGCTCAGAGGACGAGGTGTCGGTGATGTCATGACACATGTGAGGAGGGAGGGTGTGAAGGTGTGCGGGGGAGGAAGTGAAGGTGTCAGCTGTCAGCGTGTAGGAGGCTTAGAGGAACATGAAACCTGGATCAGTTCAAGGGTTCATTTAAACATATTTAACCTTTTATGGATTTTTTTTTACAACACAAAAATATTCTCCCAAACGCTGAGACACATAACTGGACGAGTTCAAATGGACCAGTAACAAAGTTCATCCTCTGAGGATCGTGAATATCTGTATAAAAGTTAAGATACCAAAGTGGAAAAAACCGAAGAACCAACAAATAAAAACCTGCTTGGTTCTTGGTGTAAAGTCAAAGTTAAATCTTTGTCCGAGCCGTATTTTAAATAAAGTTGTGTGAGTTTGAGCGATGGCCGGTGTCTGTGGTGATGGAGGAGTCTGTGGTGATGGAGGAGTCTGTGGTGATGGAGGACGCTGGACTCACCTCTCTTGATGTGTTTGAGTTGTCTCTCGGCCTCGTCCCGCTCCTCCGTCAGTCTGTGGCACTGCGGGAGGAGACACCAGGGTCAACACACGGGATCACGTTCCACAACAGACTGAATGTACAGGTCATCGATACCAGCGGAGTTCAGTTACACAAAACACACATCGAGTCGCACACATCACACACAGTCGAGTGTTCAGAGGACAAAACACAAAGGACCACATTTAAAAAGACACAAACAGAACCTGAATGAATGAGTCGACATTTAAATCCAAAGTGGTGATGAATGAACACAGGAAACTCATCCAGGAGGCTGAGGGTCGACTCCCGTAGCTTTTTACTACTAATCACTCTTCACTCGTTTAAGTCTCTGTGTCATTCTTTCTTTCATATGTTCTTTGATTAGACTAAACAACCTTCTAGTTAGATTTAGGCAATTAAAATACTTTGTTATTTTAATGATCTATACAAATCCCGCCTCCTCCATGTCAGCAGATGGGACAACGACCATTTTTAGTGTTTCGGTCATTTACGTTTTTCAGTCTTCACGTTTCTGATGAGTTTTGTTTTAAACAGGCTGAGACGTCATGATTGACAGCTGAGACTGACTTGCCATTGGTCAAGCGAGTGTGAATAGGCGGGACCTTGATACAGGGGCTGCAGAGCCTCAGAATCCCAAGATGGCCGCTTCCTTATCCAGGATATTTTAAATTAATTTTTTGCAGAACAAAAGAACCTGGCAACGCGTCGTCCATCTTTATACGAAGTCATGGTTATCTTCATATTGAGTGATACTCAGGGGAATTGGAAATTTCACCTGAGAGTAATTCTGAACCAAAGTATTCTAATTTATATGCAGGCAGTGAACGCATCACTGGAGCTTTTGAGGAGGAAATCCTCTTTTCTTTTTGTTCTGTGAAATCCTCACAGCAGAAAGACGGAGAATCAGAAAGTATCTCAGGAGATTAGACAAAGTGCAGCACCCACAGATTTCCTGTTCACCCTCTCCTCCATTTAAACATTTGGTCTGATCCCCCTCTCCCTGCCCTTGCCTCACGACGCTTCCTCCTAATGACACAGACAACCCTTCACTTCTGATAACAAGTGGACCCTCTGTGCTTCTGCTGACTTGACGGCTGATCTACAAAAAGCTCCAAAAACAGCTCGTAACTGCTCATTTTCACATCCATCCCAGGGAAGTGTCGCCTGTTGTGTTATATTAAGGATGAGCAGCTGTGGAGATGAGGCCTGGTCAGCGCTGCCTGATGGGAAATGTTCATATAAGAAGCTTAAAATTATTGTACGCAAAGAAAGCAGGGATTAGACGTTTAATACCGACAGTTGAGATGCTGCTCAGAAAAGTGGTAAATGTCACGTTCATCATATGGAGCATGATTGGCTGGAAAAACGTCATAATTATTATTTAATTATCATACATCTGGTAACACTGGTCCTGGTTTGGATGTTAGAGGAATGAAACTTGGCAGCAGCTGTCTCTGAGGATAACGAGGGCAAACCCACCATCAACACTTATTTTTTACTCCATCAGTGAACTCCTTCAAGTATCAACACAGGATGTAGTTACAGTCAAAGGAAGATTGGGGATTATAAAAATGGAAATTGAGCTTTTCTACTCACTAAATATGACTCAGGGAGAAAAGTAACGAGAGAATAACTCTGGTTCCAGAGAATCCCTCCAACAGAGTTTTCCTCTCTCGTCTAATCTCATGTAAATATGAAACGAGAAGATGATCTGATTTCAGACCGGACCTGAGATCTGGCTTCTTCACCGGACTCATTAACGGACCATATGCAAGACTGCAACTCCACTGACCTCTGCATGCACTGCATTTAAAATGGTAAATGGAACTCATACAGCATTCAGTGACCTTCTGTGTTACTAAAACACACAACAAATGTTAACACACATGGAAAACTGCTCAAACAACGTACAGAAGACACAACTGACTACAAGTATGATCATTTTATAGTATACAATCAATATCTCTAAGTTATTTTAGCTGCTCTGGAGCGATGCAATGAAGAAATCAAGTTTTGCGGTGGAATATTACCACCCCCAGCTACTATTTGTACTTTTGCTGGATAATGTTAGCTCACAGTTAGCATATTAATGTGGGTGCTACATTAGATTAGATTAGATTCAACTTTATGGTCATTGCACAGTACAAGTACTTATACAACGAAAAGCAGTTTAGCATCTAACCAGAAGTGTAAAAAGAAGGGCAGTAAAGTGCAGAGTATTGTGCGTATTTAAAGTGGAATGTAAATAAATAGATATGTAAAGTAAGAAATATATATGGAATAGTACAGTATTAACAGGTATTGTATGATATAAGAACTATGAGCAAGATAAATATATAAAAATATATAAATATGAATATACTATAGGCGCTATTACTACTAATAGACTAAACTACTACATTTAACCAACCACACAACACCAGTCTGATTAAAGTTGGATTAATGACGATGTTTTAAAGGTGACATTAAAGGTTGAATATGAGTCATAACGACAACATGTATTAATATTTTCATTTCTCTGCTTGGATTCGTCACAAAGGACAAAAAGGACGATTATCATCCAGCTCTGCTCCGGCAGCAGGAAGCTCTTGTCCCACTTTCTCTACCTGCAGCCTCACACACTGTCAGCTCACATTTCCCACAGGAACACAGCGAGGGCGGCGGGTTCACTGGCACACAGCAAGGCAGTGAGGCTGCCAGGGTGAGCGGTTCAATTCCCTGTGCTGCTCAGCGAGCACGGGGACACACGACCGCAGATTCCTTTAAAATATTCACATTTAATGTCAGATCGGTAAAGTCGCTGTGTCATCCGCTGCACTTTAATGGTGGAGCAGCTGGAAAGTAGCTTTTGTCCTTTGCTTTGTTGCTGTGCAGTGATGCAACAGCAAAGCAGAGTTTAATACAATAAAATATTCATAATAAAATGTGGTTTGCATTTCCATGCACAAACGTCAGCTGGTTGGAAAAAAGCAAACAACATGCAAGTGAGCTGTGCTGCTCCTGTCAGCTTCAAGATGAGGCTAGCTCGTTAGCTTTGTTAGCTTTGATAGATTTTCCTTTTTACACCTGCAGGGGGTTTCAAAGATGTCGGAGCAGCCACATTATTTAAATTATTTATCCCCTTGGGGAGTGAAGCTAACCTCCATCATATCAGGATGTAGAGAGATGAGTCTTTTGTCTCAAGCTATTAGCCAAATAAACTGTCTTTCATGTAAGTTCATATTATTGATTCATCAGTTACAACATTCTTGATTAATAAATATATCTGCGGGTCCATAAACAGAAAGTAGATAAACTGCCCATCACAGTTTCTCAAGCTTGTGTTGATATATTATTCTTTCCATTGCATTTCCTGGTGACTCACGTGAAGGTTGAGGGTTCAATTTCCTTCTCAACTCATCAGATGAAACAAGGCACCGGATTAGACGGCCTGATTTTTATCTTTGTAGTAAATTGTGTGGGGGGGGGGGGGGGGGGGGGGGGGGGGGGGCTGTGATGCTAATAGTTCAAGCAGGTCGATCATAGAACACGAGGAAGAAACTCCACCACAGAATTTGTCGTCCACATGACGCAGCGCTTTACCTCTGCTAACAAACTGTCTACTCGGCGTTGCCCTCTAGTGGACGTACGCTTTACAACCAATGTTGACGTAAAGGACTTTCCGAGCTCGTAGGAAACTGTACGATGTTACTTCGCCCATGAAGCAAAGGGACAACAATTTACAACATGGCGGCTTTTGCTTCTTTCCTATGAGGTACGTTATCACAACCTCCTCCACCGACTCTACACTGCTCTCTAGTGGATTTATAACTGTAGGGACGCATGCTGGCAGTGACAATGACATGGTTAAATAAATAATAATAATAAATAAACTCATAGAGCAAGGCATCGAATGGAAGAGGTGGGGGTTCACTTCCCTTCTGTATCCTCTATCTGCCGGTGATTCAGTTTAAATCCTGGATGAAATCACAGATGTGAAGCGAAATATTAATGAACCAGCAAAGAGATAAAAACATCAACAATTTCTGCTAAATATCATTTCAGACCTGAGGCCAGGCTTTTACTGACAGCTGGAGAAATGAAGTCAGACATCACAGGCCAGAATAAACCTGTCAGCACATTTCTCTCCATTAAAAAGGGGATTTAAATAAACCCTGACTCTTCCTCGTGGATCCCAGTGAAACCGCAGCTGTGACTTGACCTCAGGGGACAAATCTCTCTCTCTCCTGTTTAAACGCGAGAGGAGGACATTTTTTGGGAGGGGTCCGGCTCTTTGATGTCTACAATAACCTCCAGGAGAAGCCGGCCGGCGAATCGCACCGGAGCTGAATCCGCTGAAAACGTCCCATCCGGCGGTGAAACGCCCGAACGCACCGTGCACACGCGTTCACAGAGATTCACACGCAGCGGGGGGAAGGATATTGTGACATTAAAGCTGTTTTCTGATGTTTTATCCCGTTTTGTGTCTCTTTGAATTGCCTCACCTCCGTGTGCATGTGAGCGTCTCTCTGCTCCTCGCATCCCTCCATCTGCGCTGAGGATGAGGAGGGAAGCATCTTCAGCTGCGTCTGGAACCGGGCTGCGATGTTTAAAGACTGGAACTAGCACATGTTGGGATGTGACTCCATTGTTTTAATTCTTCCTCCAGACGCATGGGATGGGGATGGAGCTGCTGCTGCTGGTGGTGGTGGTGGTGCTGCCGGCGAACAGGAACCTCCTCCCCCTCCTCCTCTCTCTGTCATCAGCATCATCTGGCTCCTGGACCCCTCCTCCACCCACATCCTCCTCTTCCTCCTCTTCCTCCCTCCTCTCTGCTGCAGGCACCGTCGGACTGAACCATTCGTGTGCAGGGAGATGTGAGGCTTGAAATGTTGTTGTCTTCAAGTGCATTTCAAGATTGAAGATTTTAAATAACCTAATATTCTTCATCACAATTTATTGTAAATAGTTTCCCCTCATGTATCTAAATGATGACCTCATAAGCCTAAAGTATGATACCAATAGCCACGGTGTTATTATAAGGCAATAATTATAATTGCTGTTATGTTATAGAGCCGTAATCATCATCATTTGAATTAAATATATGTTATAAATATATAAATATATAAGTGTGTGTGTGTGTGTGTTTATAAACTGCACTACATGGACATCTAGAGGCCATAACATGGTACTACAGGATATTCTAAATACACTACATTATTTGTGAAATGCTGAATAATAATAATAACAATAATGATATTTGTCCAGGAATAAGCTGCAAATGCAGTATTTTAAACGTTTCAATTCAACGTATATTTTATATATCATTATTTCAGTTGTTTGTAATTTGTCAATAATAAATGTTATTTAGTCTTTAGCTGTAATTACTTTTCTTATATTTCAATGTGCAAATGCTTCTTACAGACACGTGGGACTATTTTCTACAAGTACAAATACACCAGTTATACTTCCTATTACTTTTTTTAAAATATTCACATCATGCCAATAAAGTTTCAGTTCCTTATTCTGTTTTACGTTTTTTTACGTTTTATATAATGAATAAATTACGTTGAAAAGGGAAGAGGACAGTCAGCCAATCACGTGTCTCGCTGGTCATGTGACAGGGGCCGGTACCACGGTAAACACGGAAGTAGCTCTCTGCAGCCTCGGCTTCCGCCTAACGTTTTTATAAAGGCTCGCAGGCACTGCAGCAGGATTCAAACCCTCCACTCCAGAGGACTGACCGGGTGTGTGAGCAGAGGACTGACCGGGTGTCAGCGTCACAGACCGGGATGGAGAAGTGGCTGATGTTGGCGGTGTCTCTGACTCTGGTCCTGGATCAGGTGAACTGCAGAAGAGTCACTAAGGCTCAGGTGAGTTTCTATTACAGAGATTTCAAACTTCACATGAACTGTTCTGGAATCAGTTAAACACAGGGACACATTAAAAACATAATCTTCTTCTTCTCTTATTAAATGAAGCACTGACAGACTGAGGTTTAATGTCTGTAGCTCTGCTGCAGCAACCGGCTAATTAAAAGTACTTCCACAAAAGTACAACACATTAATATTCTCTCACATATATAATAATAAGTATCCGTTGAGCTGCAGTAACTTCACGAATCCTCTGACTTGTTTTCATCTTGTTTGCACACAACTTGTTATCTGGTGCAAACGGACAGAACTCAGTTAATCTCGTTTTTTTTTCACCTTGAAATGTCCTTGAACAGAACAGAGACGTGTGAGAGTCCTCAGCAGGAATCACGTCCCACATGGAAACATAACTACATCAACCTGTGCTCCATCCTGTTGACTGCTCTCTTTGCTCTGCACAGATTCTGGGGTTCGACTGGAAGAACTGTGGGAAGCCCGACGCTCCGGCGGTGCTGAGCGCTCTGACCCTGTCCCCGGACCCCATCACCATCCCAGGAGACCTGACGGCCTCGGCCTCCGGAGCCACCACCGTGGAGCTGGCCACCCCTCTGTCTGTGAGTTCACTGACCCTGTCCCTAATAATGTGACCTACTCCACAGGTCCCAGCACTTATCTTTGTTAAAGTACACAAGTCTTGTGAAGTGATAGTTGAGTCCACGAGTCTGTTTTTGCCAAAGACCCATAAACGCATCTTTACTCAGGTTACAGACGGTTGTGCAACGTCTCAACCGTCTTTGTTTGTGGAGACGTTTGTCTTCTGTCCTCTGAGCTGAACCAGGCGTGTGTGAACCTGCGGCTGAGAGCTGATCTGTGATCAGAGCAGCACGAGCACATGCAGCCGTGAAGTTAAACAGGGAAATGGCAAGAAAGGATTTTGCTTTTGAGGTTTAACAATGATTCACGATGAAGACAAAAGGCTCAAACTAGAAAAAGTTTGGAGATAAGGTCTCTTAACGAGGACATTTATCAGACTTCAGTGAGTTTAAACAAATAAGAACTTTATGAAGTCAACAAAACCATATGAACTAGAACAGCTTGTTCTGAAAATATTCAAAGTAAGTTCCTGTTTCAATGACGTAAAGACTGAAACTGGTGTGAAATAGATTTCCTGCTGTTGACATAGATCTGAGTGAGTTCCCCCCCCCCCCCCGATCATGAGGACCTGCTGTGTGAAATCTTATCAGTTCTCTAGTGAACTGTGTCAAATCTTCTTCTCACGTGACCCCCCCCCCCACAGAACATTTCCACACTTTACAGCTGTCTCATTGTTTCCTTCACTGTTTATGTATCAACTCTGTGTTTATCTTTGCAACACATTTCTACAGTGAGAAAGATTCAAGAAAAGAGGCAGCGAGAGAAAATGTAAAAGCAACAAAGACAAAAACAAGTATTTAGATTGAAGAGGTGGAGAACTAGAAAAGGAATAACAAACCGTTAAAGAAACTCTTCAGCCTGCATTTAAAAGAACTGAGATTCACAGATCTGCAGTTCTGAGGAGCTGGTTCCACACACATGACCAAACCCCCCCCCCCCCCCCCCACCCCCCCCCCGACACAACGGAAAGCAGAACCGCCCCAGATGAACTGAGAGGTCTGGATGTATTTAGTTCCTAAACTGTTATAAACCCACAACCAGAGTGAAGAGACAATACATTTATATAATATATAATATAATATATGTATGAACTGGGCTGATATGATCCACCTCCCTGGTGCTGGTGAGGAGCACGGTTCTGTTACTGGGACCTTTGACACCGATTTGATGGGAAGAATAAAAGATAGAAACACCCTCAACCACTCAAAACTCTGATTTGATCGATCATTTCCCCCCGTCCATTCCCTCTGTCTCTCTGTTTGTGTTTGTTAGTCAGGAGGATAAACAGATTAACATGATATTTGGTGGCATGATGGGAGTCTGACCTCCTGAATCCACCTCCAGAGGTTTCACTGAGTCTCTGGTGTCCTCAGGTGACCCTGACCATGGAGAAGGAGGTGGCCGGCTTCTGGGTGAAGATTCCCTGTGTGGAGGAGATCGGCAGCTGTCACTACCCGGACATCTGTGATATTCTGAGCCAGCTGATCCCACCGGGTCAGGACTGTCCCGAGCCGCTGCACACGTACGGACTCCCCTGCCGCTGCCCCTTCAAAGCCGTGAGTCTTCTACTGTAACATGAACAATGATAAACGATGATAAACAATGATAAACGATGATAAACGATGATAAACGATGATAAACAATGATATCATCTGTGAACTCGCTCGGTTTGTTCTGTTCACCTGAAAAAACTCAAGCCCTTAAACCTCAGCTGAACTTTGTGCCGACTGTTATTCAGTAAAACTTCCTCCTTTTAATGATCTAAACTCATAATCTGAAGCTCAAGGTCCAAATGTCACTTTCATTGATATTCACGATGAAAAGTCTGTATGAATTATTCTCCATCAGCACAAACTCAATGTTCCCCGACCCCCCGTGTCTCCTCAGGGCTCGTACTCTCTCCCCAAGTCCGACTTCTCCCTGCCCGACGTGGACCTGCCGTACTGGCTGACCAATGGGAGCTACCGTGTGCAGGGCGTCCTGGGCAGCGGGGGGGAGGAGCTGGGCTGCCTCAAGCTGGCTCTGTCCCTTCACTCCACCTGAACAACAACACGGACCGACACAAGGTTTTTCTTTGTGTGTTTTTATTTGCATGCACAAAAAGAAAATTTGGAAGTGAAAGCTGAAGTTGCACAAAGTCCTGAAACTGGTTTAACAAGACACCAGACACGTGTTACACATTAACCTGCAGAATAACAAGCGTTTGTAAAGTCCAACCACGACAAATATGGTACGGAGATAATTTTTTTATGCACAAAAACTAGTTTCTCCTGTTTGTTTACATTCATCTGAGCCATCAAACATTCAATTAGCCAGTAACAGCTTCATGTTCCTGCTACAGACAAAGATCCATTCAGCACCTGAACTTTAAAATAACGTTTCAAAAGCTGAGAAAACAATTAGTATTTCATATTTTCTTCAGTTCTCCAAGAAATTAAAACTGGAGCTGATTCAAAGTGACAGAACGTTTAAAATATTTTAGAGTCAACATGAAAACAAAGCTCAGAGGAATCTAAAGGTTTCTGTCTGATCTGTCTTTTGCACTGGATAAATTATCTCTTATGTCAAATACTGAGAAAAATATTTTAATTTCAACTCTCCAGGCATGAGCCTAATAAATTAATACTTTTCAAAATGCCCAATACATAGTTCATATATTAGGTTATCTAAACATTTAAATTGGATATTTACTTTATCAGAGTGAGAAACATAAAATGTGAAAATAGAAATCGCCCAGAAAGGTCGAGAGGAAGTTGAAAAGTTGTAGAAATTAAAAATGAGAAGTTTGAACAAAGAACCAAAACACATTTAAATGAACTCAACACGCTGCTGTGGTGAAGCTTGAGGAACAGAAAGAATTAGTGATAACCAGATTAAAACAAACATTTATCTAAAGATTAAAATGTTTGTCCTCTTCTGGATTTGAAACCTCTTGGTTTTATTCTGTGAAGTCTCAGTTTCACATCCTTGTTTTCAGATCCTCTTCATCCGGCTTGTTTATATCTGTGGTTAGAAAGTAAGAAGTTTCTGATCCTGTTTGATTCTTTGGCCTCAACGTGATTTGAATGATCTGTCACAGCAGTAACATGCGATACTGAGGTACGACCAGGAGAGGGCGATCTTCTCATGTCTGCTGCAGCTCAGTCACATTAAATCAATCTTTTAATTCTTCACTCTCACTTTTCACTGTGAACAAACAGAACAAAAACATTTATTTGAAATAACGAACTTCCTCAGAATTCAACTGTGTCAAAGTGTTTTTTTAAACATTGATTTTCACTCTGTAAAACTTTTAATTGTCCTTTTTTATCTAAATGAAAAAAATGTGATTAAATCAATAAAAAAAATTGTTTAAATCATAACTTTCATATGTAATTTTGAGCTAGACTTAAGATTAATTTTATTTGAATGTGTTTGAGTTTTGAAATTTGAGATTTTCTTTCTATTTCCTTTTGTACCGAGTTCCTGGTTCGATGCTGTCGTCCATTTCAGTGCAACTTTGTAGATTCTTTGCTAGAGAATAAAATGATGAGTTAAAGTTTATTTTTATTGAATTATGATTTTAAATCACTTGTTTTTCTACTGTGCTGATGAACAATTATGAACAGATTTTAATAAACTCAATTAAAGAAGCTGTGAATTTTGTTCCCTGATTTATTTGTAATCAAACGTTGAATTGTTCTCACATAAAACCACATGAAAGTATATATTTGTGTTGTTCTGATGTGTTGACGTTTTCAGCAGCAGTGGGTGAATCAGCGTTTTCATTCATAACTTTATATTAATACTTGACTTTACATTACTTACACCACAGGGTGGCAGCATTTCCTCTGAGCATCAGTTCCTTGCAGGTTTGACTTCAACAGAGCTGCTGCAGCACTGAGCACAAACTGTACAACAACACAACACAACTCCTGCAGTGTCAATGTGCATCATCACACCTCTTTCTGCAACAAGATGAACCCAGATATTTAATAAAGAACCAGGCTTATAAGAATAAAAACAACAAAGTGGTTTATTCATGATGAAAAAGACGATTGAGCGTAAAATCTGATTTGGCTTCGCTGCAGCGGTGAAGGTTAAACAGGAAGCGGCAACGAAAACAGAAACACAAAAGGAGGAAAGTTAGGAATTACACACAAGGGAGCTGAAGCTTCCAACACGAGGTGGACTCACACAACGTGGACTCACAATGTGAACACACACAACGTGGACTCACACAACGTGGACTCACAACTTGGACTCACACAACGTGCACTCACAACATGGACTCTGCGTTTATTTGTTTAAATTTCTTGATTAAATAATTATTTTCTTAAAATAACATTTAAAGCCACCAGGACTGTTTCCAGAATCTTGATCTTATACAAAAAGCAGAAGTTAAACAGATAGTAGAATAAAATCAGCTGTTGCATGTTTTCAAGTGTGTGTCTGTATGTGTGTGTGTGTGTTTATGTGTTTGAAACCTGTGGTTATGCTGCTGCAAATCAGATCTGGGTCATTAACTGCTTCTTGTTCTTTGGTTTTATCAGAGATGAAAGCTGTTTGCAGACAAACGACTGATCACCACCCCCCCCCCCCCCCCGCCCACACACACACACCCGTCTCACTGTGACCTCTGACCTTTCTCCTGTAGCATCCAGAGTTGAGGCTTTTATTTTATAAAACATTTCCCAGTGAGGCCGCACGACTACTGTACGAAAATAAACACGTTTAACAGAAACACTCAAATCCAGAGTTTCCTCCAACATGCAACATGTGTGTGTCATCAAAGCACCTTGATGTGTGTGTGTAGGTGTGTGTGTCTCTCTGTGTGTGTGTGTGTAGGTGTGTGTCTGTGTGTGTGAGACAGATGTGGACCACTTGTTCCTTCAGACAGAAGTGAACTGAATGTTTTTTCAGCAGAAACATTTAAACCAAAGAGAAGGAAACGTGGTTTCACTTACAGAGTGACCAGAGCATAGAACACACACACACACACACACACACACACACACCACACACACACCGATGATGACTATATTTGTCTAATTTTAGCCAATAAGATTCAGACAGAAAAAAGTTATTCCCATTTAACTTAATTTGAAGAAAAAATTAATACCAATATTATTATTTTTGCAGCTCAAAGTGCTTAAATAAAAAAATACAACAAACACTTCAGATCATATTCACACAATAAACAACACAATTCTGTATTAACATTCATTAAAACACATCCTGGTGA